>NC_086445.1:559772248-560072248 GCF_028390025.1 Pseudophryne corroboree
ACATGACCTGTCCTTCACAAAACCATGCTGATTCCTATTAATAACCTTGGAGGTATCCAAGTACTCTAGTATGCTATCCCTTATTATGTCTTCTAGTTTTTTCCCCATTATAGATGTCAGACTTACCGATCTTTAGTTACCAGGATGAGTTTTAATTCCCTTTTTAAATATTGGGACTACCTCTGCTATATGCCAGTCCTCCGGTATCATTTCTGAATTAATTGACTCACTGAAGATCAAATATAGGGGCCTCGATAGCTCTGAGTTAAGTTCCGTAAGAAACCTGGGATGAAGTCCATCTGGACCAGGAGATTTATTTATCTTAATTTTATATAGTCTCTTATGGACTACTTCCTCGTTTAACCACATACTTAGCAACAGGTCATTATAATAGCTTATGTTGTGCACTACTCTCGTCAACTGGTCCTCTCGTAAAAAATGCTGATGAAAAGAATTTATTCAATAAATCTGCTTTTTCCCTATCATCATTAATCAAGACATCTAACTCGCCCTTTAATGGTCCAATATTCTCCTTCTTTAATCTTTTACAGTTTATATACTTAAATAACTTTTTGGGGTTTGTTTTACTCTCCTTTGTAATTTGTTTTTCGTTTTCTATTGTATTTTAGCTGCTCTGATTTCTTTTTTGCATTTTTTTGGTACATTCCTTGTAGAAATGGAATGATTCCACCTTTCCATCAGATTTAAATTCTTTGAAAGTCTGCCTCTTTTTTGTGGTACCACAGTAATATGTTTTTGTACTCATCTCATACAAGGACTGTGCAACACTGTTGGTGAAATTAAACCGCAGTGTTTGATAACTATTCCTGACTCATACATGTATTGTGCGACACTGTGGGTGAAGGTGGTATCACAGTAATATATTTTTTCATACTCTTCTCATACACATACTCTGTGACACAGTTGGAGAAATTAAACCGCAGCATTAGATAACCAGGTCTATGATGAAAAAGCTTTTTAACAAATTTATGTGATACTTATAGATTTTTGGCTTCTGAACATGAAAATGACTCCCGTTTTGCATATCACATCATGTTTTTCTGCAAAACGTGTATTTATGAATAAGTCATTTTTTTCATATTCATTAAAGTAATAAATGTATTCTGCCTACATTTATTATAAAACATTGTGTTAAATGAATTCAGTCAGTAGTATAGAATGTTGCAATTCAGTTCTCGTCCTAAAACTTCCCACCACCCAGTGCCAGATTCAGGTCCACATGGGCTTGGAGATTAAATTTAAAAAAGAGCCTAAACTTCATACTGTCTAAAGGAACATTGCTTGCACACAACAACTACAAGGCGAACCAAATACAACAGATGCAACACAGTTTTGCACTGTGCCGGCTCATTTTAACCCCTGCCTACCACCACATATACACACACAGTACGCACTACACACATAGACAGTACACACTGACACCACATATACACACACACACTTACAGTACACACACACCACCAAATATATACACTACACACACACATCACCACATATACACACACAAACAGTACACACTACACACACACACACACACACACACACAGTACATATACAGTACACATAACTCATACAGTACAGTATACACACTAATTGATGCTACTCATCAAGTAGACATCATAGAACTGTGATTTAAAAAATTTTGGGCAATGTCAAGGATCCAAACTACAAAGAAAATTGTCAGGGAAATGCATAATAGTTACAGAAACCTTGGCTGCAATATTAGATTAAAGGTAAATTTTATAAATTCCCATATTGAGTTTTTCACAAATAATCTCGGAGACTACAGTGAAGAACAGGGTGAATGGTTCCACCAAGACGTTAAAGGTGTAGAAAGAAGATACCAGGGTCGTAGGGACAGTGCCGTAACTAGGCATCCCCCTTATTACACATTACGGCAGACAGCGTCCCCTTTTTACACATTACGGCAGACAGCGTCCCCCTTATTACACATTACGGCAGACAGCGTCCCCCGTTTTACACATTACAGCAGACAGCGTCCCCCTTATTACACATTACAGCAAACAGCATCCCCCGTTTTACACATTACACCAGACAGCATCCCCCTTATTACACATTACGGCAGACAGCGTCCCCTTTTTGTACACATTAAGAAAGAAAGAAAGAAAGAGATATACTTACCATCTCTCCCGCTGGCAGTCAGGCTCCTCGTGCTGGCAGAGATCCCGGGCAGCCGCAGGGGAGAAGGAGGAGGAGGGAGGGGGACTTGAGCCGCAGCAGCGCTATGTAATTGGTAGAGACACCGCTGCAGCACTCCCCTCTCCTTCCCCATTGGCTGCCCGCTGCTGAGAATGCTGGGATGAGGGAACCGCATCCCAGCATTCACAGCAGCACCGGGCAGCCAATACAGAAGGAGAGGGGAGTGCTGCAGCGGTGCCGCTACCAATGACATAGCGCTACTGCGGCTCAAGTCCCCCTCCTACCTCCTCCTTATCTGCCTCTGGCGCGGCTGCTGCTCTCTCTCCAGCGCGGCGCACGGCACACAACAGATGGCATGTAATGAGTAAATTTGACTCATTACATGCCACGGTCCATGCGCCCTCAGTGTAACTGCGCTGTGTGCCAGGCACACCTGGCATATAGGTAGTTACGGCGCTGCATTGGGACATCAGCATGATGGCTGACTACTGCTGAATGATACACAGAGACGACACAGAAAAAAAGTATAAGTGAAAAGCGATATTATGATTTTTTCAATAATTATGGTTTTGTTTCTATTATTGATTGATTTTATTGTTATTTTATTAGGTGATTAAGACAAAAACACAGTGATATCAGCTACACTTCTTCGTAATTCACAATAAATGTCAAGTACAATTGAACTTCTTGTTTTTTCTTAAAAATTTATGTAATTCCCTTATAGGTAAATGTGATGTGGTCATTTTGTTTTATATACTATTTCTTGATGTTCCCAGGAGTATAATTAAGAATATAAAAGTATTATTAAAAAAACTTTCAATAACTTAAATTTCACAGACCTGTGTTATTATATCTGACTCATACACGTATTGTGACACTGTAGGTCAGGCATTCCCAACCACGGTCCTCAAGGCACATCAACAGTGCAGGTTTTAGTGATATCCAGGCTGCAGCACAGATGATTAAATCAAAATAACTGAGCTGCCAATTAAGTCATCTGTGCTGAAGCCTGGATATCACTAAAACCTGCACTGTTAGTGTGCCTTGAGGACCGTGGTTGGGAATGCCTGCTGTAGGTGGTATATTTTTGCACAAATTGTGGTGTGTGCTGTACCCAACTTTGTTCATGTTTCTGGATAGATATGGATGATGAACAACTGAGAGGAGAGCAGGTAGCACATACTAATGGTTCAGGTGCTGCCACTAGTCATGACGATACAAGTCCGTCAACGTCATCTGCCAAGGACGATGACCAAGGCCATAGACGACTTAAGTCAGGGTATGTAAAATCAAAGAAGCAGTACCATTTTATCATTTTACAGTGATAATGAAAAAAATTATAAAAAATAAAGTTAGTTACAGAGAAAGATAACATTGGCAATATGCCATTTACCACACAAAGTGGCAATGAAAGACTAAGGTGTTGGCCTTTATTTATAAGTGGTGTTTCTGCAACTGTCAGGCATGTTCTTCTGCTTCTCATGATGATACAAGAACTTTTCACTCAGAGTCTAGAAGAGGGGTCAAAAAAATGAAAACAACTAAAGTGTCACACATTGCTGAGGAACATTTAGGAGTGTCCACATTAGCTATATGTAAGTCTGACATTTCTCATACTGTTGACAAAGAGAAGCCTCTTTCACCTCCTTCCACCATTTCGGTACTATCTGCACATCTGGGGAGCAGTACACGTAAAGATGGTGATGTGGGGGGCGAGGCCTGGCTGGCGGATGAAGAGGTTGCGAGTCTGGTGAGCTCCTGCCTAGAAGACCTGACAACAGCCCCTATCACATCCCAATCCCCCATCTGCAGCCCCCTCTACCTCTGCCCCGGGTGCTGGAGGTGACAGAAGTGCGTTGTGGAGCCGGGAGATAGCCCTTGCTATCTGTGCAGGTTGCTGCCCTCCTGCCCCTCCGAGACCGGGACCTCAAGTACCGGGAATCGTGGACCTGCAGCTGCGGCAGACTGCAGATGCATATCGTTCCTTGGCTCGGTGCTGGAATATCCCCCTGACCCCTGTCTCTACCTGCCGCCTGGGTGTCCTCCTGCTGGCCGCTCGGAAGCTCTGTACGCAGCACTGGAGATGCATCTCAGCCTGATCTCCCTGCATAGCGCCCATCTTACCCTACACACAGAAACGGCCTGTACTATATGTGACAGGCTCTTAAGGTGAGAGGGACAGGGATTATACCGAGCCTCCTCCTGCATATAAATTGTGACTTTGCCCCCTGTAGTGCTTATGCTCAGGAGGGTATTCAACAGAATCCAGTGTTCCTGCCAGACCTCTACATTATTACAGGGGAGATGCTTGTGTGTACCTGTGGCTCATTCTCCTGGCTGCCAGTCAATAATACACTGCACCACTGCTACTGTTGCCACAGAGGGAAGTTTATTTGCAGCTACCCCTACTATCTCTAAATCTTCTCTATTAGAAATTCTGCAATCACTGACTTAACCAGCCATCCACCATATGATTACTACCATCTTTCAACCCCCCACCTCACCCTGTAAGTGGAATGAAATCTGTGCTTTCTGCTTATATACAGACTGTTGTTGCTTTGATGGTGCTGCTGGACAGATCATCGTAGGTGACACAGAGTTCTCTATACAGAGGGTCGTGCTGACTCAGCCCATTTCCAGTTGCACTTCTATCATCTCACAGCTCCTCCCACCCGGTGGTGTTACTAATTAGCTATATATTATCTACTCCTTATAATGTTTACTTGATACACTAGGTCAAGTAGCAACCGTGATACTTCTACACAGTGATCTCAATGTGGGTCACTTCCTGGTCTCACTGAGCTTTGCTCTTTCCATCTCCTATTAGTGTTATGGACAAATTTCTTACACCTAAACCTCAACGTACCAAGAGTGGAGTACGGAGAGCTGATTTATCTGCAACCTTAGTCTCTAACTTGTTGTCATTACATAATTCTGAAATAGAACTTGACACAACAGATGCAATGCCTCCGAAAGCTCCTCCTATGCCTCCTTCATATGCAGAGATTGTTAAAGCTATAAAAGAGACAGTTGAACCGCTATTACAAGCGCAAGCTGACAAGCTTATGTCGGCCGTCATTGACATTAAGTTGGAATTTGGTACCATGTCTCGCTGGATATCGATCAATGAAAATCGGATCGGTTCCAACTTTCAAGAGATAGAAGACCTAAAACAGCAGATGACCTTGTTGTCGCCTTCTCGACAATACATGCTATCTAAACTCGATGATCTTGAAAATAGATCAAGGAGGAACAATCTACGGATTGTAGGTCTGAAGGAATCTATGAGGCCCAGATTTGCTTAAATTCCTCACATCGGAGCTGCCCGAGTTACTTGGGATCCAGGAAGAATTATCATCTCTGGAAGTTGAACGAGCACATAGACTAGGCCCTCCGCGAGACTCTAATCAATCCCGTCCTCGACCAGTCATATTTAAATGCTTGAATTTCCATCACAATGAAATGATATGGTCAGCGGATAAAGCCAAATGCACTCTCCAATGGGATGTTCAGAGGCTTTTTGTCTTTCAAGATTACTCTGCAGAGGTCTCCAGAGCCCGTCGCGAGATGTCTACTGTTTGTGCCCAACTGGTCAAATCGGGTGTTAAATTTGCCCTCCTCAACCCAGCCCAACTACACATTTTCTTACCACAGGGTCCGAAGGACTTCACAAATGTAGATGATGCAAGAGCTTTCCTAAACAAGATATGGAATCCTCAACCCCCAGTTCTATGGACCAAAATGAGTGAGACAAGTTTTGCCAGATGTTTATTGAATGCTCATCTGTATTAGAACACTGATGATTTCGTCTGCAGCGGATCTCCACCTTTCAATAAGGCAACCCTGCCTTTCCATACCTTATGTCCTTAGTAATGAGTTTTCTTGACTTTGTTTATTAATGATCCCATCTATATGGCATATTGAGTAATTCTATGATTGCTTACTGTACTCCACATTTTTCCCTATTGATGATTAGTTCATTCAATCGCACTGAAAGAGTAAGTCCTGGGCTGCGTAGAACTGCACAAACTGATTTTTAGCAGCTCTGCTACACATGCGATCGCACACTTGCACAGCGAAAATACACTCCCCCTGTAGGCGGCGACTATCTGAACGCAGGACAGTTAAATCTGAATGACCCCCCCATAGTGCTTTCCAGTGATCTGTGCATCACATAGAAAGCCTTCCCATAACCCCTGCTCCATAAAGATGGCCATCCAGTAACACCTGTGCAATAAAGTATAACTTTAACCAGTAAACATTACATGAAGCCTTCTTGTGACATTACACAAAGCAGAGAGCTTTACAATAACCTTTGTACTGTGCTGAGAGCCTTCCAGTAACCCATGCACCATAAAGACAGCCTTTTAGTGATACCTGTACAGTACATGTAGTCTTTGTTACCCCTGTACAATAAAGAGGGGCTTCCTGTAGCCACTGCATAATTAAGCTTGCCTTCCAGTGATGCCTGCACAATATGGATGGGTTTTCTGTAAATTTTTCATAAAATAAAGAGCCTTTCAATCAGGGGCATTTCTACAGAGGAGGGGGCCCTGTGCACCTCCGGGTGGGCCCCCTCCTCTGCATGGCGCTGTAGACTCCGGCATTGTGGCGGGTGCCTGCGGGGTGAATGCGGCCGTGCCCGCGGGCTGCAGCTCCCCGGGCACCCGCCCTGCTACAACTGCGGTCCACTGGGCCAACTGTTGTTTGGTGTTGGGGTCAAAACTGTAGAACCTAGATTCTTTGTCACTGATGATTTCCCAAAGTTTGAGTGACCGCCATCAAACCTGACCAGCATGTTGTGGCACCAAGTCACCCAAGCCTCCTTCTGCTCTTGAATTAGTTGATGGGATATTCAGAGTGCAGAAACTTTGCTCATTGCAAGCTTTTTGTGGAGTATCAAGAGGATGGAGCCCAATGAGTTGGCTATCTCCTTCTCTAACTGGGCCACAGTCACCACCTCAACTATGGCCCGCACAGCAGCAACAATGTCCTTAGTGATAGCGGACAAATGTCGGCTGCAGCACTCCACATCTTATAAGAGCTATCTCCCACACAGAAATTCTACATATCACTTAAACACAGTGGTTTGGGACAGTGCTTTCTTCCTAAAAACAAGCAGCTCGCACTCAGTCAAAACTCTCATGCTGTCAAAGACCACTCTTGTAGTCGTAGAAGGCCATAGCTCTCCAGTGGAAATTGTTGAGCTCCATAATGAGTTCTTGAAGGAAGTGAACATGCTCACTTCTTCAGTGTGCAGTACTGATTATATATGTTCTGTGCCTTGACATTTCTACCTATGCACTGCACATCCAGAAACTTGCACACTTCTCATACATAAAGTCCATGAAGGGCTGCAAACAGTTATCAAGCAATTCAACATATAATTTGCCAGTTGACATGTTCAGGTGGACCAGCAGACCCAACCCATGCCACGTGAACACACACCACACCATTACTGAACCACCACCAGCCTGCACCGTGCCTTAGAGACAAATGTCATCTATGGCCTCATGGGATCTGCCCCACAACACTTGTTGCCAGTCCTCCAGGATCCAATTAGCGATGCAACAAGCCCAGGTGAGACACTGTATCTGGTGTTGTAGTGTTAACAGGAGCATGCTGATGGAAGCTAAAGAACATATGTACTGCAAAAACTCTAATCCATGCTCTCATTATCTCCCAAATTGATTATTGCAATAGTCTTCTAACTGGTTTTACCAAAGAGAGACTTTCATCATTACAATCCATTCTGAATGCAGCTGCGAGGCCAATCTTCCTCGCTAGATGTTAACCGGCTGCAGATCTACTCTGTCAGTCCCTCCATTGGTTACCTGTATTCTACCATATTCAATATAAAATACTTTTACTCACACACAAGGCCATTAACCAAACTACACCAATATACATCTCTTTGCTTATCTCAAAATATCACCCGACCTCACCACTGTTCAAAAGATCTACGTCTGTCATCCACATTCATTACTTGCTCCCATGCACGATTGCAGAACTTGCATTGCCCTACCACACACAATAAGACTCTCCTCTAGTCTCCAAACCTTCAAGCATTCCCTGAAAACTCACCTCTTTAGGCTAACTTATCACATTCTACAACCGCTCACTCAACCTTCATAAGCTTTCCAATCCAATTATATCCCCACTGTACAGTCCGCACATATCCGCCTCATATTTTCTCTTTCTTCGCTTTCACTTCCTTCTGACCATGGCTCATCATTGCTGTGACGTGATATCAAGCAGCCCACCTAGATCCTTTGCAATCCAGTGGACAACACCTATCCAATAGCATCTATCCTTGTGTATCAATGCCTACTTCCTTATAGATTGTAAGCTTGCGAGCAGAGCCTTCCTACCTCTATGACTGTTTGTTATTACCCAGTTTTCTTTTATCATTGTGTCCAATTGTAAAGCGCAATGGAAATTTGCTGCGCTATATAAGAAATTGTTAATAAATAAATAAATATGTAGTGGTGTACAAAATTTAAACTATTGAAATAATCTGAGGTTCTGTAACACTCGCAAAACATAGCAAGTAATTATTTTAAAAAATGCGGACAGAACTAAAATCATAGATAAAAAAGAGTATGACAGGGGACAGCTAATCAAGCTTGGATGAAGATCTTTCTCAGAAGAGTTCATGTTTTTCCTCCCCATAAAAGGGATCAAAAAGTGGACAACTGACGAACATCTGAACTCTACAAGTGAATCTAGCAAAGATGATAAAAGATGGGAAGCATAAGATACTTATCAGGAGTATGCTCAGCTGTATTACGTTTTCACTGGAAAGTGACAAAATGGCTCGTCCCATATATGGTTCAGAATGATTAAAAAATGGCAGGACCTGGACTCAGATGATGGAAGACCTAAACCAGATACCAAAAACTAGAAGACCCCCATATTACAATGGTAGAAGATGACTTCATGAAACTAATATAGATTAGTTTATTTTACAGAAAATAGTTTTTGTTCAAAACCGTATGTCTGGATAAAGAAAAGGGTTGTTTATTGTCTGGAAAATCTCAGGTAATACAAAGTTCTGGGAGAGATCTGAAGACACAGGGCCCGATTCAAAGGTAGACAGAGGGGCAGTAGTGGCTGCCACTGCCACTACAAATTTATGCCAGTGTTGCAGTTAATGGGCTTCCTACTGAGACGCCCATTGGCTGCAGCTCTAAACTGCTGTGGTGTGTTGAAAGTCGCACCATCCAGTGGATATTGGCATCATTAGTGCAACCCTGTGGCTGCTCAGACTGTTCGATGGTACATGACCAATGGTACCAGTGGAACTGAGTCTTTTGATGAAGTCTCTGACACTGGCATGCAACCAACACTCCCACCGACATGCCGGCTGCTGAAAGAACCCTCCCACTCTCTGCCTATAAAAATTGCATAGATCTCCAAGCAATTCCGATATGGCATCCCCCCAGCAGTAACTATCAAGACACCAGCACAGTGTGTCTTGGATGCATGCACAGATTTAAACCATCAAATGGACATGTGTAAATTTGTATATGCACACACAATCTATGAAAACACTCACCATTTGCAGCTGTGTTCAGCAATTAATCTCACTCTGTCCTACTCAGAATCAGCCCACAGTCTTCATAAAAAAGGGGGCTACATTAAATATTAATGTTATAAATACACAAAGCACATTATTAAAATGAATGGGGGTATTACTATTATTTGTAATGAATAAGGGGTCCAAATATCATTTAATATAGCATTAACATTATTTAATATTAAAAATATTAAATTTAATTACAGCCTAAAGTTTTATCAGCATAAATAACAATTTTTGTAATCAACAGTATATCATCTTGAAAAGTTGTTTTAAATCCATTTCCATGTCATCAGTAGGGTTTTGCTATGAGTTTTAAGCATCCTTGAAACACTAGATTTACTGAATCCCACAGAGTCAGCAATATCATGCTCAGCCACTGTTGTATGAATTGAAACCACATTTGAAACCAGAAAACAGAAAAATATTTTTTACCCAATTGTTTTTTTAACACAACTGTGCATAAGGGCAACTCCAGACTAGTCTAAGCTACAAAAAAATGGTAATTCAGAAGTATTAGTACCTTTTGAATGACTAAACTAGTGAAGGCATGTGTGGAATTGTATGTAGGCTCTTGTTATTTATTATTGTTATTTATAATGTATAAACATGTGCAGTTTCCCAAGAACTTGAAGCAAGTATATTGTGCAATCCCTGTTTTGTCACTTTTAGCAAATGTATGCATATACAGTATATTCATCACAGATATTCACACTTTTGCTCCCTGGCTTATAATGTGCTGGATGACAGGAAATTCTTGTGCGTTGTAGGTTGTCTACTTCTGCATTACAGATGTAGCACATTTCCCAGGGACATTCACCATGAGCTATTTAGCATAAAATGATTAATGTTGGGAAGAGTATAATACGTAAACTGAAGGCAATCATCTGCTTTTCAGAAAGTGCTTTTTTGAGTCTGATCCTGATTAAAAGAAAAAGCATGGCTGCTGACTTGTATAATTAAATAACAGCACTGGCTGTGAAATTTCAGGTCAGCACTGTTAATGGGAAAGTACTTTTTGGACATATTATACAAAGTTTAACTGGCTCCCACCAGCAGCAAGTAAAATGAAGAAAGCCATGGAGCAGTAGGGAGTGAACTAAATCAATTAGATCTGTATAATTACCATGAGAATTAATACACCTTGGATATTGTGAGTCTATTGTTAATATTAAGGCTGGACAATGTATTGCAAAAAATACATGCTGAGTTCTAGCTACAGTGCATAAAAGTAGTGTCACATTTAGTGGGAATAAGTATTGACTTCACACAGTGCCAAGGCTACTGGTTTGCTCATTTCACAAGAGCTTTTGATCTGTTGCAGACTACCCACTATGTTTTGTTTGAATTGGCACCTTTAATACTATGTTATTATGTCCTTGCTTTGGTCTTTTTGTTACCCAGCTAATCCTGGCATGGAATTAGGTTATTAAAAAAAAAAAGCCAGAGTGTTGTGTGAGAATGTTATGCTATGAAAAATTGTCTGCAGAACATTCTGTGTTAGCTTAATGAACTCCCTTGGCAGGTAAAGGGTCTATTCATCAAAGTCATGAAGGCATGTTAATTTTCATTCTGCTTCTATGCAGATTTTTGTTAACACATTCCTTGCATACTTGTACCCGGCAGGAGCAGCTGCACTTATAAAGTTACTATAGGAAACCTCCCAAAGCTACAAAACAGGCCTTGAACAAATGCACAGATTTTACTGCCAAGCGCCAACATAGATTCACAACCACTTTGCTGTTTAAAAAATACCTTTGTACAAATGCTTTATGCAATGTTTATCCCAGATGTAAAGAGGTATGTATTAAAAATAATAATAATGAATAACAACTTTTCTTTCAGGACCAAAGCAGATCATTTATTATTAACTGTGGTCTGCCACTGAAAGGAAAGATTCCTTATCGCCGTAATTCCTAAATGTATAATTTCTGACTTGCTAAAAGAGATATACAGATGTGTCCACATACATCTTTGCTATATCCCGCCATGTATGGCACGGTTTTGTATGCCATAAACTCAGAGATTTAGCCATGCCTGATAATCAGTAAGAAGTAAAGTGATTGGGTATCCGGTCTCCGTGTCAACCACACTTAGGTCGACAATGTCTAGGTTGACCACTATTGTTCGACAGTAACTAGGGCAACAGGGTTTCTAGGTCGACAGGGTCTCTAGGTCGACAGGTCAAAAGGTCGACATGAATTTTTCAAAATTTTTAATAGTTTTTCATACTTAACGATCCACGTGAACTACGATTGAGAATAGTAACCTGTGCCAAGCGTAGCAGTAGCGGAGCGAGGCACCTTGTCTGAAGCAAGGCAAGCGAAGCAAGCCATGCGAGGGGACACGGTGCACTAATTTGGGTTCCCGGTCACTGTACGGAGGAAACAACACCAAAAAAAACCCAAACTCATGTCAACCTTTTGACCTGTCGACCTAGACCATGTTGGCCTAGAAACGCTGTCGACCAAGAATCCCTGTCAACCTAGTTACTGTCGACCAATAGTGGTCGACCTAGACACCGTTGACCTAAGTGTGGTCGACCTTCCATACCACACCCAAGTGATTGCATATGCTTCCTTCTTCAGGCCCCCACCATGCAACTGAGCATTCATTCACATATACAAGCATACAGGATCCCTGTCCCAAATAAATATGCATTATGTAACCTATACTGTAGGCTACAATGGTTAATGCCATCTGCCGGGGCTACATTTGTAAACAAAAACTGACACTGCAGCAGGTATCGGTATTCATTATTTACACATATTAGGTTGTAATATACATACTGTATATACCAGTCGCTGGGAAGTAATGAAGTCCGAGTTCGACAGCCAAGCAGGATGCCGACTGAACTAGGATTTCTTTTTAAAGAGGCAATCATGTACAATACTAAACCATGTACATGATTGCCCCTTTATGTCTGAGTTCATGTGACTTCATAACTCGGACTTCATTACATCCCACCATATATACCTATAGATATAATAAAACTGTGATGGTTGTGTCTGTACACAGCACATTTTTTTTCTCAGAAATATACTTCTAGGGACTTTTTATGAACTATGCAAACAAAAAAAAAGAAATTCAGAATTTTTGTCTGTCTGTCTGTCTGTTTGTTCCGGCATCACGCAAAAACTACTGGATGAATTTGTATTGCATTTTCACTATTGTATAGCTTAGTGACCTAGAAAGAAACTGAGGTACAGTATGTACTGTATGATCTCAATATGACATCAGGGAGAAGAGCAATTACGGAAAAACCATACACTTGACACTCGTGCACTGATCAGAACTATTGTGAGGACTAGCCTCAAAGAAAATTCCTTTTTTGGAGCACTCTTTTGAAATAATAAATAAATAATATATAATATGATATATTGAGAATTAGTGATTAAATGTTAAAACTTAACTTTTATTTCTATACCAATCTAAAATAAGGAGGAGAGAAGAATGTTCACACACATTGCATGTCAGACACTATCATAAGTATCATATGAGTTCAATGAACATCCACTTCTCCCAATGTAAGGTCCCAAAATAAACAATTAATTTTTAATAATTAATAATTAATAATCATTATTAATAAATCATCAATTTTTAACAAATCATTACGTTAATATTGATGTACAATCTCGGCATATGACATCGTTACGTTCGTACTCATGTACAATCTCGGCATAGAGCTATTGTATCATTAGGGCTAATTGGCCTAATACAGACGCGCTCATCTTGTAAATGTATGTACATTACCCACTTATTTAGAAGTGGACAAACGTGGATATACTTCTAGTTCTAATCCACTCCTTAGTTATTATTTGTATGAGAGCCGTCTCTCATACAATTTACCATTTTGCACTGGTAAATAATAGTAAATAAATTGGAAAGTTCAGGTGCAAAGTCAGAGCATTTTGTATCCAATGAAAGGGGACATTTCAGAGGGTCTGCACCAAATATACCGTGAAGAGCACCCAGACACAAAAATGTGAAAAAACTAAAACAGGCTTTCATTACACTGTAGAATATTTCAATATGTGTAACTGATGCATTTACTATTCTCAATTTCATCTTGGAAATCAAAAACAGGTAAAGCATTTGTACAAAATGAGGCATTTTCCCTTTATCTGTGCATTTTGTAAATTAGTGGCAGGCTGCTGTAATTTGAGCCCCCAATGTGTGTCTCAGTTTCACAAATTATGACCTGTAATTCTCTCCATAGAGTGGTCTGTATTATGCCAATACCCACAAAAAAACCTGAAATCTACCATGATGATATCCAGGTGCAAATGTGTATGACTTGTAGAGATTTTGACACAACACATGGAAAAACCAATAGATCCTACAGGGTTCTTAAACAAATCTGAGAAAAAAGGAACGGAAGGTTAACATTTAGTCACTCACTTGAACATTTCAATTATTTTTAGCAAAACAATTCTTAAAAAATCGGTAAATACTCAAACAGGTCAAATATCATGAATTTTAAAGTTTACATAAAGATGCGTACTTATTCACCTATCCTCAAATCACAGCAAAAAGCAACATTTAGCTTGCCATGAAAACGCAACTGTGTTGCACTATGCTTCCTGTTGTTCAATATTTGTTCTCTGAATTTGTGCCTGTTAAACACTACTCAGTGGCGGAACTAACATTGGTGCAGCAGGTGCATTGCACCGGGGGTCCTGAGGACAAAGGGGCCCATTGCTGCCCAGACCAGCAATGAGTTATACCCTGGCCCCCCTGCAGAATATTTTGAGCAATGTCAGATGAATGGCCCATTGCAGAGAGCAGGGGGTGGTCCCACTGCCTGAGGGACCTGCCCCTTACCTTAGGTAGGCACAGGTACCCTTTTGTGTGCCATACTGATAGAGGAGTCCTGCCACCTACTGTATCGGTGCTGATGTTCCAAGCCTCATACTGCCTCTAATTAACAGACAGCTGTACATTATTTCTGATTCACTGCTATCTGTGAATTAAAGGCCGCTCACAACTGGTGTAACTGTCAGAGTCTGTCTAACCAAGGGTTCTATTCATGAAGCAGTGAAAAGTGTGGAGAAGTGAGCGAGTGGAGAAGTTGCCTAGTGCAACCAATCAGCATTGAAGTAACATTTATAATTTGCATACTATAAAATTATACAGCTTCTCTGTATAATTTTATAGTATGCAAATTATAAATGTTACTTCACTGCTGATTGGTTGCCATATGAAGCTTCTCCACTGGCTCACTTCTCCACTCTTTTCACTATTTCATGAATAGTACCCCAAATGCCAAACTAAGGAAAGCACAAGAGGTGGGGGGCCCTGTTACAGACAGAGCAGAGGCCGCTGTGTTCCTGCCCCCACCAAGATACATGCTCCCTCTTCTCTACACTGTGTAGGACATTGTGCTTTTACCCCTGTCACCCAGTGCCTCCCCTTCTCACCCTCTGGCTTTGTGGTGCCCCACTGTTATAAATGTCCCATAAATAGACTTAATTACCCCTAAACCAGGAGAGAGGGAGATTTGAACAAGAGAGAACTTGGATTCACAGAAGTAGACAGTAACTTCCTCAGACATATAACGATTATTAGTCTGCAGCATCTGAGTTACTACTAATAGATCACTAATTTACACACATTCTTGCTACGAGCAGAACTTGCTATTATCATTCAGGAAATTACTACTCTGTGTTCCCCTTATTGCTCTATCAGAGGACAGTCAGAAATAGAGCAGGATTACAAAACTATTATAATTCCGCAACAACCAGAGACTGTTGCTAAGTGCATTAACCTCGACCAACCTGCTGATTTGTAAAAGAAAAAGGGAGTTTGAGGAAGCCTATTGCAGTGTTAGTGAACCTTTTTGGAGTTTTATATAGGAGAATTTATCTAGAGAGTTCTAAGACCCAATAGAAAGGACACAAGGAGTCTTTGATTAACACCCAAAATATACTTCAAATGTGCACCACCTACAGAGAGCTCAGTAAGACTAAAGGTACTTACCTCGATGTAAAATATTAGTACTTGATAGTACCGGTACCTAAACTTGAATTGTAATGTAGTGGATATAATGCGGAGAAGGTTTAATTGTATTTTCAGTTAATGTAAATGCTAGTGGGTATTATTGTCATTTGCTGTGTTCTTTTGTGTTGAACAAGGAGAAACAATGACCATACGTTACAGAATAATAAAAGTTGTTTATTGGCATTAATGTAACAGTCATTGTATTAAATGCCTTGTATTTAATTTTATGATAAAATTGTTGTAGTATTCATGTGGAGTAGACCTCTTGAGTCGGCTCATTCACTCTCACTTACCTGAAGAACCACGGAGCGAGGGGAACTGCGGCGAATAACCTGAAAGTTAACTTGATGAACTTTCGATAAGGGCTATTTATTCAGATACTTACCTTCCACACAGGCAGCCATCAGTTATTAAGTTAATTTACCCTGATACTTACCTTACACAACAACCAATACATTTACCACAACGTGAGTGTCACAGCTTCACCTACATTATGCTGTCACCCTCTGTCACCCACTGCCTTATGCTGTCACCCTCTGCCTCTCCCTGTCACCCACTGCCTGCCGTGAGGCATATTATGAACTTACGTTGGGGTAGAGCAGGGAGGCCGAAATTATATTTTTGCACCTGGACCCACCACCTATAAGTTCCACCACTGGCACTGCTAATATGATCAAAGCACAAAATATGTGTACTATGTATAGGAGGCAATCACGAGACTGCCTGTCAGGATCCCGGTGGTCACAATGCCGATGCAGGAATTCTAACCGGCGGTGAACTGCTGCCACCAGAACACCGGCACCACAGGGTTTTCCCCATCTGTAGGTGTTCACGACACTCATACAGGGAGAATATAACGTGTAGCGAGCGTAGCGAGCCCCCCGTGCCCCAGCGTGGGCACGCCCCACTGCTGGCATACTGGTGGAAAATAGTGCTTACAACTCTTAATCAGCAATACTTACTCTATGCTCCAAAAGTACTTCTATTAAAGATGCCCAGTAACATCGCAAGATCTGTCTGCAACTTTATATCAGCCTTATATGCAATGCACTGATACCTGTAATGGTGAATTAGAAACATACTGCACAGTGGGGGTCATTCCGAGTTGTTCGCTCGCTAGCAGATTTTAGCAGCATTGCACACGCTAGGCCGCCACCCTCTGGGAGTGTATCTTAGCTTAGCAGTATTGCGAACGAAAGATTAGCAGAATTGCGAATAGAAATTTCTTAGCAGTTTCTGGGTAGCTCCAGACCTACTCACAGATTGCGATCAGCTCAGGCTGTTTCGTTCCCGATTTGACGTCACAAACACGCCCTGCGTTCGGCCAGCCACTCCCCTGTTTCTCCAGACACTCCCGCGTTTTTCCCTGACACACCTGCGTTTACCGCACACTCCCAGAAAATGGTCCGTTTCCGCCCAGAAACACCCACTTCCTGTCAATCACACTCCGATCACTTCAACGATGAAAAATCTTCGTTCAGACGTGAGTAAATCTACTAAGTTTTGTGCTAAAATACTAACCGCATGCGCACTGCGTACCATGCGCATGCGCATATTTGCCTTAATCGCTCCGTTGCGAAAATTGGCAATGAGCGAACAACTCGGAATGACCCCCATTGACCAGTATCACTGTATTTCTTTATAAGAAACTCTTAGCAACACAATGACATAGTGGCATTTATTATTATTATTATTATTATTATTTATGAACAGTTAACATATTTTGAACTGCGATAAACTAAAATAAACAAATATATATATTTCTCTTACGTCCTAGAGGATGCTGGGGACTCCGTAAGGACCATGGGGATAGACGGGCTCCGCAGGAGACATGGGCACTTTAAGAAAGACTTAGATCTGGGTGTGCACTGGCTCCTCCCTCTATGCCCCTCCCCCAGACCTCAGTTTACTACTGTGCCCAGAGGAGACTGGGTGCTTTTCAGGGAGCTCTCCTGAGTTTCCTATCAGAAAGAAAGTATATTTGTTAGGTTTTTTATTTTCAGGGAGCCTGCTGGCAACAGACTCCCTGCATCGAGGGACTGAGGGGAGGGAAGCAGGCCTACTTCTGTGAGTTTCAAGGCTCTGCTTCTTAGGCTACTGGACACCATTAGCTCCAGAGGGAGTCGGAACACAGGTCTCACCCTGGAGTTCGTCCCGGAGCCGCACCGCCGTCCTCCTCACAGAGCCGGAAGATAGAAGCCGGCCGAGTATGAGATGAAAAGAAGACTTCAGAGGCGGTAGAAGACTTCATGATCTTCACTGAGGTAACGCACAGCAGTAAAGCTGTGCGCCATTGCTCCCATACACCTCACACACGGCAGTCACTGTAAGGGTGCAGGGCGCAGGGGGGACGCCCTGGGCAGCATATAAACCTCTCTTTGGCAAAAATAAATATATATACAGCTGGGCACTGTATATATATAAGAGCCCCCGCCAATTTTTACTGTATTTGAGCGGGACAGAAGCCCGCCGCCGAGGGGTCGGGGCTTCTCCCTCAGCAGTCACCAGCGCCATTTTCTCCACAACACAGCTGAGAGGAAGCTCCCCGGACTCTCCCCTGCTTATACCACGGTAGAAAGAGGGTTTTAAAGAAGAGGGGGGGGGGGCACATAATTAGGTGCATATATATATATATGTGAATACACCGCTACTGGGTAAACTTAAAATTATTGTGTTGTTTTCCTGGGTCATATAGCGCTGGGGTGTGTGCTGGCATATTCTCTCTCTGTCTCTCCAAAGGGCCTTGTGGGGGAACTGATTTCAGATAAGAGGATTCCCTGAGTGTATGGTGTATCGGTACGCGTGTCTCAACATGTCTGAGGTAGAAGGCTCTCCTAGAGAGGAGCAGGAGCAAATGAATGTGGTATCTCCGTCGACAACGCCGACACCTGACTGGATGGATATGTGGAATGTTTTAAGTGCTAATGTAAACTTATTGCACAAAAAGATTAGACACAGCTGAAGCTAGGGAACAGTCAGGGAGTCAACCCATGCCTGTCCCTATGTCGCAGGGACCTTCAGGGTCTCAAAAGCGCCCACTATCCCAAATAGTTGGTACAGATACCGACACGGATTCTGACTCCAGTGTCGACTACGATGATGCAAAGTTACAGCCAAAATTGGCTAAATGTATTTAATATATGATTATTGCAATAAAAGATGTTTTGCACATCACAGAGGAACCCCCTGTCCCTGACACGAGGGTACACATGTATAAGGGAAAGAAACCTGAGGTAACCTTTCCCCCCTCACATGAGTTGAACGAATTATTTGAAAAAGCTTGGGAATCTCCAGACAAAAAACTGCAGATTCCCAAAAGGATTCTTATGGCGTATCCTTTCCCGCCAACGGACAGGATACGGTGTGAATCCTCCCCTAGAGTGGACAAAGCATTGACACGCTTATCCAAAAAGGTAGCGCTGCCATCCCAGGATACGGCTACCCTCAGGGATCCTGCTGACCGCAAGCAGGAGGTTACCCTAAAGTCCATTTACACACATTCTGGTACCTTACTCAGACCGGCAATTGCGTCGACCTGGGTTGGTAGCGCTGTAGCAGTATGGACAGATACCTTATCAGCGGAGATTGCGATCCTAGATAAGGATAATATTTTATTGACCCTAGGGCATATAAAGGATGCTGTCCTATATATGAGAGAGGCTCAAAGAGACATTAGTCTACTGGGTTGTAGAATAAACGCTATGTCAATTTCTGCTAGACGAGTCCTATGGACCCGGCAATGGACAGGTGATGCCGACTCAAAAAGGCATATGGAGGTTTTACCTTACAGGGGTGAGGAATTGTTTGGGGAAGGTCTCTCGGACCTGGTCTCCACAGCTACAGCTGGTAAATCGAATTTTTTGCCTTATATTCCCTCACATCCTAAGAAAGCACCACATTATCAAATGCAGTTCTTTCGATCACAGAGAAACAAGAGAGTACGAGGTGCGTCCTTTCTTGCCAGAGGTAAGGGCAGAGGGAAAAAGCTGCACAACACAGCTAGTTCTTAGGAACAGAAGTCCTCCACGGCCTCTACAAAATCCACCCCATGACGCTGGGGCTCCGCTAAAGGAGTCCGCCCCAGTGGGGGCACGTCTTCGAATTTTCAGCCACATCTGGGTTCACTCGCAGGTGGATCCCTGGGCAATAGAAATTGTTTCTCAGGGTTACAAGCTGGAATTCGAAGAGTTGCCTCCTCGCCGGTTTTTCAAATCGGCCCTACCATCTTCTCCCCAGGAAAGGGAGATAGTGTTAAATGCAATTCACAAGTTGTATCTTCAATAGGTGGTGGTCAAGGTTCCCCTGCTTCAACAAGAAAGGGGATATTACTCGACCCTAATTGTAGTCCCGAAACCGGACGGTTCGGTCAGACCCATATTAAATTTAAAATCCTGAACCTATACTTGAAAAGGTTCAAGTTCAAGATGGAATCGCTAAAAGCGGTCATCACCAGGGGGGGATTTTATGGTATCTATGGACATAAAGGATGCATACCTTCATGTTCCCATTTATCCACCTCATCAAGCGTACCTGAGATTTGCGGTATAGAATTGTCATTACCAATTTCAGACGTTGCCGTTTGGTCTCTCCACGGCCCCGAGAATTTTCACCAAGGTAATGGCGGAAATGATGGTGCTCCTGCGCAAGCAAGGTGTCACAATTATCCCGTACTTGGACGATCTCCTCATAAAAGCGAGCTCAAGAGAGCGGTTGCTGAACAGCGTATCACTTTCACTGAAGGTGTTACAGCAACACGACTGGATTCTCAATATCCCGAAGTCGCAGTTGGTTCCTACGACTCGTCTGACTTTCTTGGGCATGATTCTGTATACGGACCAGAAAAGGGTTTATCTTCTGATAGAAAAGACCCAGGAACTCATGACTCTGATCAGGAACTTATTGAAACAAAAACAGGTGTCAGTGCATCACTGCACTCGAGTCCTGGGAAACAAGTGGTCCGGGTCACATCTACAGATTCATCAGTTGACCACCCTGTCCCCCTGGCCCAGGGTATCTCTCCTGTGGGGGTTGCAGAGTGCTCACCCTCTAGAGGGCCGCAGGTTTGGCATTCAGGACTGGATCCTGGTAACCACGGACGCGAGCCTCCGAGGTTGGGGAGCAGTCACACAGGGAAGAAATTTCCAAGGTCTTTGGTCAAGTTAAGAGACTTGTCTTCACATCAACATCCTGGAACTGAGGGCCATATACAACGCCCCACGTCAAGCGGAGACCTTACTTCGCGACCAACCAGTTCTGATCCAGTCGGACAACGTCACCGCAGTAGCTCATGTAAACCGCCAAGGCGGCACAAGGAGCAGAATGGCGATGGCGGAAGCCACCAGAATTCTTCGCTGGGTGGAGAATCATGTAAGCGCACTGTCAGCAGTGTTCATTCCGGAAGTGGACAACTGGGAAGCAGACTTCCTCAGCAGACACGACCTGCATCCAGGACAGGGGGGACTTCATCAGGAAGTCTTCGCACAGATTGCAAGACAGTGGGGACTGCCCCAGATAGACATGATGGCGTCCCGACTCACCAAAAAGCTGCAGAGGTATTACGCCAGGTCAAGAGACCCTCAGGCAGTAGCTGTAGATGCCCTAGTGACACCGTGGGTGTTCCGGTCGGTCTATGTATTTCCTCCTCTTCCTCTCATGCCCAAGGTGTTGAGAATAATAAGAAAAAGAGGAGTGAGAACAATTCTCATTGTTCCAGATTGGCCACGAAGGACCTGGTATCCAGATCTGCAGGAAATGCTCACAGAAGATCCGTGGCCTCTTCCTCTAAGAAAGGACCTCTTGCAACAGGGGCCCTGTCTGTTCCAAGACTTACCGCGGCTGCGTTAGACGGCATGGCGGTTGAACGCTGGATCCTAGCGAAAAAAGGTATTCCGGATGAGGTCATTCCTACGCTAATAAAGGCTAGGAAGAACGTGACATCTAAACATTATCACCGTATATGGCGAAAATATGTTTCTTGGTGTGAGGCCAGGAATGCCCCTATGGAAGAATTCCATCTGGGCCGCTTCCTTTACTTCCTACAAACTGGAGTGGAGCCTAAAATTAGTCTCTATTAAGGTTCAGATTTCGGCCTTATCCATTTTCTTTCAAAAGGAATTGGCTTCTATCCCTGAAGTACAGACTTTTGTGAAGGGAGTGCTGCATATTCAGCCTCCTTTTGTACCTCCGGTGGCGCCTTGGGACCTTAACGTTGTGTTAAGTTTCCTTAAGTCACACTGGTTTGAACCACTTAAAACGGTGGAGTTAAAATATCTCACTTGGAAGGTGGTCATGTTATTAGCCTTGGCTACGGCTAGGCGAGTGTCGGAATTAGCGGCTTTATCTCATAAAAGTCCCTATCTGGTTTCCATATGGATAGAGCGGAATTGAGGACCCCCTCCTCAATTCCTGCCTAAGGTGGTGTCATCTTTTCATAAGAACCAACCTATTGTGGTGCCTGTGGCTACGCGTGACTTGGAGGATTCCGAGTCCCTTGATGTGGTCAGGGCTTTGAAAATTAACGTGGCCAGAACGGCTAGAGTCAGAAAAACAGAAGCACTGTTTGTCCTGTATGCAGCCAACAAGATTGGCGCCCCTGCTTCAAAGCAGACTATTGCCTGCTGGATCTGTAACACGATTCAGCAGATGCATTCTACGGCGGGATTGCCGTTACCAAAATCGGTCAAGGCCCATTCCACTAGGAAGGTGGGCTCTTCTTGGGCGGCTGCCCGAGGGGTCTCGGCACTACAGCTGTGCCGAGCTGCTACTTGGTCGGGTTCAAACACATTTGCAAAGTTCTATAAGTTCGATACCCTGGCTGAGGAGGACCTCCTGTTTGCTCAATCAGTGCTGCAGAGTCATCCGCACTCCCCCGCCCGTTTGGGAGCTTTGGTATAATCCCCATGGTCCTTACGGAGTACCCAGCATCCTCTAGGACGTAAGAGAAAATACGATTTTAAACCTACCGGTAAATCTTTTTCTCGTAGTCCGTATAGGATGCTGGGCGCCCGTCCCAGGTGCGGGCTACTTCTGCAAGGCTTGTATATAGTTTTGCTTACATAAGGGTTATGTTATAGTGCATCGGTCTTGGACTGATGCTATGTTGTTTTCATACTGTTAACTGGTTAGTATATCACAAGTTATACTGTGTGATTGGTGTGGCTGGTATGTATCTTGCCCTTGGATTAACAAAATCCTTTCCTCGTACTGTCCGTCTCCTCTGGGCACAGTTTCTCTAACTGAGGTCTGGAGGAGGGGCACAGAGGGAGGAGCCAGTGCACACCCAGATCTAAAGTCTTTCTTAAAGTGCCCATGTCTCCTGCGGACCCCGTCTATCCCCATGGTCCTAATGGAGTCCCCAGCCTCCTCTACGGACTACGAGAAAAAGATTTACCGGTAGGTTTAAAATCTTATTTTATATATATATATATATATATATATATATTTTTTTTTTTTTTTTTTTTTAACTATATATTTATGTGAAACAATGTATAAACCTAACTTAAGATGGTCATGAGATGGTCCTGCTCATAAATGCTAGAATCTAGAAAGACAAAAGGTGATTAGGTTGTAAGAGAGTTCATGTCCTAAGTATAGGACCAGCTACAAAGAGACAGATAGGTGTAATTTGCTGAGATACATTACCAAGGCCCAACATCATCTGTTTTTTGTCTGAACAAAAGCTTCAAGTGGTTTGTGGAGGATCTACAAGATTAGAGTAATAGTTCAGAAGTGCAATGAGGATATTGTTTAGAGAGAGGAAGATAACAACAGGACTACTGTATATGACAATGTAGACCAGGAATGTAATGAGCTTCTTTTAGAGAATATGTACTCAATAAGACATGAAAACTTTAAAGGAAAGTGAACAATCCATTCATATTAGTTCAGTTATTGGAAAGTATAATTTTAGCACAGAAAACAGTTGCAGTGCATTAGAAGGTGTCAATAAACGATAACAAAAATGTAGTTTACACTCACTTCAAAAAAGTTTGATGATGTTGAGGCTACAAAGCAGCAAAGTATGGATAAATAAACTTGGTAAATAATGGGCAATTGCTATTAAGCAGTGCTAAGTGTTATGTGCCGCTTCCCCCTTTTTGGTCAGCTGGACGCAGTGAGCCTTTTGCTGCTCCTGCTAGGGCAGCTAAACAAGAAATGGAAGGAGCCATGGAGAGCTTGAGCCAATTCTGGCAAAAAAGTAATAAATATCTTACAGACTGAGATTAGTGATAAATGAGCCAAAGCAGTATGGATAAAGGGCTGGGCCTTTAAACCTAATTAGCATCTACACTAGCAATCAACATTGCAGGAAAGCCAAAGTAAGCATAAAATCCTATGTAGAACTCTGAAACTTTGTACAATACTTGGGAGCCAATCTGACATTGGGAATTGCTCCATATTCTTGCATCTCCCTGCAAACAGATTCATGTAAGTGAGAATGGGGGTCATTCCGAGTTGTTCGCTCGGTAAATTTCTTCGCATCGCAGCGATTTTCCGCTTAGTGCGCATGCGCAATGTCTGCACTGCGACTGCGCCAAGTAAATTTGCTATGCAGTTAGGTATTTTACTCACGGTTTTTTCTTCGTTCTGGTGATCGTAATGTGATTGACAGGAAGTGGGTGTTTCTGGGCGGAAACTGGCCGTTTTATGGGAGTGTGTGAAAAAACGCTACCGATTCTGGGAAAAACGCTGGAGTGGCTGGAGAAACGGAGGAGTGTCTGGGCGAACGCTGGGTGTGTTTGTGACGACAAACCAGGAACGACAAGCACTGAACTGATCGCAGATGCAGAGTAAGTCTCGAGTTACTCAGAAACTGCACAGAGATGTCTTATCGCAATATTGCGAATCTTTCGTTCGCAATTTTAAGAAGCTAAGATTCACTCCCAGTAGGCGGCGGCTTAGCGTGTGCAATGCTGCTAAAAGCAGCTTGCGAGCGAACAACTCGGAATGAGGGCCAATGTTCTATAAAAAATATTTTTGGTCTATAAGACTGTGATTTCCCCATGATTTCTTTGTATGTCATTCTTACTGTTTTTTATACAATTTAAGCCTTGTATCTTTCTAATTTTTTACTTATTTTAATAAGATTGGTCTCTGTGATTCTTATCAGATCCATTTTGCCTTTGGATTTCGCTAATCCATGCTGCATATCTGTATTACAGATTATTATTTGGGTAATTATAACTGGGACTCAATTGTAAATGTAGGGAGGACTTTAGGTTTCTTTATTGAAGGGAGTTGCATTATAAACTTAATAGTGAGTGGGAGAAATACTAGGGAGTATGACCATTTCTGTAAACAGACCAAGTGACCATCAGACCCACATCACGCAGACTCAGGTGAGTGCTGATCTTTACAAAATTACAGACAGCAGTTAGTGATTGGAGTATCTTGGAACCGAGGAGTGAATATCAGTGGAGTGATAATTAGTCAGCAGGTGATATATTGTCTGTATTCTTCATCAATAAATTACTGTAGTAGATAGGTGATCATTTCTCAGTAAGTGAAATATTGGGCCTAATTCTGAGTTGATCGCAGCAGCAAGTTTGTTAGCAGTTGGGCAAAACCATGTGCACAGCAGAGGTGGCAGATATAACATGTGCAGAGAGAGTTAGATTTGGGTGGGGTGTGTTCAAACTGAAATCTAAATTGCAGTGTAAAAATAAAGCAGACAGTATTTACCCTGCACAGAAACAAAATAACCCACCCAAATCTAACTCTCTCTGCAAATGTTATATCTGCCCCCACCCCACCCCCCGCAGTGCACATGGTTTTGCCCAATTGCTAACAAACTTGCTGCTGCGATCAACTCAGAATTACCCCCTTTGTCTGTAATTTTAAACTGTGAATTAGTAGTCATGCAATAGACTGTTAGCAAACAATTATTATTTGTCATTATAAACAGTAAATATTATAAAATCATTATTTTGTCAGAAAGTATTCTTAACACGTTAGGAAGAATCAATAGATTGTCACCAATAAAGTCCAAAATAGATAAAATTAGTGTTTTGGGTCTAATTCAAGGTTGATTGCAAAACAAAATTTACCTCTAATGGGAAAAATAATGTGCACTGCAGGTGGGGCAGATATACAGTAACATGTGCAGAGAAAGTTAGATTTGGATGGGGTGTGTTCAAACTTAAATCTAAATTGTAGTGTAAAAATAAAGCAGCCAGTATTTACCCTGCACAGAAACAATATAACCCACCCAAATCTAACTCTCTCTGCACATGCTATATCTACCACACCTGCAGTGCACATGGTTTTGCCCATTAGAGGAAAATGTTGTTTTGCAATCAACCTTGAATTAAGCCTTTTATACAGTATGCAACCTTTTAAATGATCAAAGCTTATGTTAAGGGCCGTACTGACGGGGAGATTTCCCCAGAGATGTGTGCTGAGCGGTCTAGCACAGACCGCTCAGCACATATCTCTCCCCCCGCTCAGCACAGCGCGATGTGCTGAGGGAGGGGGGACGGACACGGGGGGCCGCTC
Organism: Pseudophryne corroboree; assembly: GCF_028390025.1. Taxonomy (NCBI): domain Eukaryota; kingdom Metazoa; phylum Chordata; class Amphibia; order Anura; family Myobatrachidae; genus Pseudophryne; species Pseudophryne corroboree. The sequence continues at coordinate 559,798,503 of NC_086445.1, forward strand.
ATTTCACCCAGTGGTGAAATGAGCGACCTGCTAGATTGTGCCTGCATGCAGGCCAATCTAGCACCGGCGATAGCAACGCGCAGGACCGCACATCGCTGTCACCGGCACCCCTACACACGGAGCGATGTTCAGCAGATTTCTAAGCAATCTAGTCAGATTGCTTAGAAATTAGCTGAACATCACTCCATGTGTACCCCCTTTAGTTTAGATAACAGATTGACATTTAATGGGTAAAATCACATGGAATACAAAGGAGGGACATAAGCTAAAAGGGAAGAAAACACAGGCCAAGTAACGATAAGAAGGAATAGTAAGCTATAGTTACACTCAAAATGGCTATGCAACTCTCTGAAGGAGTGACATTTTGCAATGCCAGCTTCCCTTGACACACATTGGTGCTGATGAAGAATTGGTTGCATAGTGCACGCATAGTGGTGCTGAGAGGGGCAAGGGGGAGTGGATACTCTTGGCCTGGGCATGTAGGAGGCGCACGAAGGGTTCCCGGGTCCCACTGCCCCCTCTTCACACTTTGAGACAGAGCCTGCACTTGGGGCAGGGAGAGGGAGGAGTGACTGCTGATGCTACGTAACACTAGTGGCAGTGTCTATGACCACAATAGTCCAGTTTCAAGCTATCACTTTGCCCCAACTCCTAAGGATACCATATCTACACACAAATTTCTGCACAATTTTCTTTGCGGTAAACACAGCAGTATTTGTGGTGGCAGGAAATGCCTCTACCCGGTTTGAGAAAACATCAGTGCACACCAATACATATTTCAAATTCCTGCAGGGTGTTAACTGTACGAAGTTGATTTGTATTACCTGAAAAGGTCCGTCTGTAGGAGGAGTATGGGATGGCTCTGTCAGTGCTACCTTACCAAATGTTCTTTCTCATGCAAGTAAGACAGGTCATTGCTTTCCTGCTTGCCTGAGAAGAGAAACCTGGTGCACGTCAGTAAGCTCTTACCAATTTGCACATACCTTCCTTACCCTAGGTGAGTCAGACCATGTGCCGCCTCAGCAAGGCTTGGGAGATACGTCCTGGGGGCTTCTGGCTTACCTTGTCCATCTCTTCAGAGTCCTGAGGACTCCTGACCATACCCCTTCACCTTCCAGACCTCCTTTTCCTGTAGGGAACAAAAATTTGCATCTCAATTTAATTGTTGTGTGTTTGCAATGTAGAGTACCATGAGCATCACTCAAAAAAAAGAAAAAAACATCTCTAGAGGGAAAAAGAAAAAAAATACATATCAGGTCTGCGTTCACTAACGGGCTGTCACTTATGACTGGTCTCGTAGTAAAGGTCTGATTCAGATATTCCACACCATCATGCATATCAGAGTCTATACAAAATTTTCCTTCACCAGTATTCTCATCCTCCACCCTTTGTGCATGACAAGGCACACTGCAGTAATATACTGGTGTCATCGTGCTGATGAGACATACAGGGTTCGGGCAGAACTTTGAAGGACTAGTACGGCATGTGGTGTATGAACTGTCAAAACATGTACCAGTACTACGTCCTAGGTATTTGACCCTTGTCCTACACAACTGCAGTTTATCCCTTGAGACCTGGGGGTATATTTACTAAGGTCCCGATTTTGACCGAGATGCCGTTTTTTCCTCAAAGTGTCATCTCGGTAATTTACTAAGCAAAAATCACGGCAGTGATGAGGGCATTCGTAATATTTTGGAAGTCCTAGGAAAAAATCACGAATCAATACACCATCGGTCAAATACGCCTGCAATTTGGTAGAAATCGGGAATTTACTAAAAAGTGCAAATCACAAACACTGCCGACAATAGCCAAACACTGCCGTGCAGAAATACAAATCGTAAAAAAGTGCTAAAAAAAAACAGACCTGCTTTTTTATCCCGTGTTTGGATAGGCATGCAGGGATCCATGAGATCCGTGCATGTATATCAGTGGGAAGGGGATGGGAAAGTGTTAATTTTTTGAAAAAAAATTGCGTGGGGTCCCCCCTCCTAAGCCAAACCAGCCTCGGGCTCTTTGAGTCGGCCCTGGTTGCAAAAATATGGGAAAAACATTGACAGGGGTTCCCCCATATTTTAACAACCAGCACCGGGCTCTGCGCCTGGTCCTGGTTCCAAAAATACGGGGGACAAAAAGCGTAGGGGTCCCCCGTATTTTTGAAACCAGCACCGGGCTCCACTAGCTGGACAGATAATGCCACAGCCGGGGGTCACTTTTATACAGCGCCCTGTGGCCGTGGCATTAAATACCCAACTAGTCACCCCTGGCCGGGGTACCCTGGAGGAGTGGGAACCCCTTAAATCAAGGGGTCCCCTCACCCCAGCCACCCAAGGGCCAGGGGTAAAGCCCGAGGCTGTCCCCCCCATCCAATGGGCTGCGGATGGGGGGCTGATAGCCTTTGTTGTAAGTTATGAATATTGTTTTTAGTAGCAGTACTACAAGTCCCAGCAAGCCTCCCCCGCAAGCTGGTACTTGGAGAACCACAAGTACCAGCATGCGGCGGAAAACCGGGCCCGCAGGTACCTGTAGTACTACTACTAAAAAAATACCCCAATAAAGACATAACACACACACCTTGAAAGTATAACTTTAATGCATACATACACACCACCATATACACATACTTACCTTATGTTCACACGAGGGTCGGTCCTCTTCTCCATGTAGAATCCATGGTGTACCTGTTGAAAAAATTATACTCACCAAATCCAGTGTAGAGGGCTCCTCGGGGAATCCATTTGTAATCCACGTACTTGTAAAAATAAAAAACCGCACACCCGACCACGAACTGAAAGGGACCCCATGTTTTCACATGGGACCCCTTTCCCCGAATGCCAGAAACCCCCTCTGACTTATGTCTAAGAGGCTTTCTTCAGCCAATCAGGGAGCGCCACGTTGTGGCACCCTCCTGATAGGCTGTGTGCTCCTGTACTGTCTGACAGGCGGCACACGGCAGTGTTACAATGTAGCGCCTATGCGCTCCATTGTAACCAATGGTGGGAACTTTGTGGTCAGCGGGTGACCGAAAGTAACCTCACCGCTGACCACAAAGTTCCCAGGAGGGGGGCTTAGGAGGGGGGACCCCACACAATTTTTTTTTTAAGTTTAAACATTTTTTTTTTTTTTACAAGGTGCACAATGAAGCCCAGCACGGATCTCTCAGATCCGGCCGAGATTCATTGTATTAAAGTCGGCAGTGTTTTACAAGTCACTCACGTAAAACACTGCCTAAAAAAACGAATGACATCGACATCGGAAAAACCGAAAATGCAGAATACGGCAGCTTAGTAAATTAGTCGTAATCAATTCAAAAAGTTGCATATTTACACTTTCGATGTCATTCGTGATTGAACTTTGACCTCAAACGGGAAAATACGATTCTTAGTAAATTTACCCCCTGGTGTCCTGTTTGGAAGAGACGTAACAGAAACTGCTTTGTATCTGCCAGGGACAACTTAAATGAATCAGCGCACAACAACAAGTCATCAACATATTGTATCAGCACCAACCCATTCTCAGGCTGAAAGGACTGTAAACAGTCATGTAGGGCTTGGGAGAAAATACTCAGGCTGTCACTTAAAACCTTGGGAGAATCGGGTCCATGTATTGTACCCCCCTTGTGAACGCAAAAGATGAAGAGGAAACTGTGAAGAAAAACACAATAGAGGTTGGTGACAGATAAGTTTGTAGAGGTGGAAAGGATTTTATTAAAATGACAACTGGATTGGGCACTATGGGGAATTGATTAACTACTTGGTCTACCCCCCTTAAATCTTGTGCTTACTGTGTCACTACTGGGACTACCTCAGCCATCATTCCAGTGTCCTGTCCATCCTAAGTTCATAGGAAACCTGGTATCTGCGAGATAATTTCCTCTACCTGTGATGGACATGAATCTAGAACAGTGGAATGCAACATTAGTCTTTGAGGAGTATCTAACATACCTTGTACTTCCTGAGCGGGAGTACAATATACAGTATGTATTTCACATTTCAATTTACATAACAAAATCTCAGTCGATTAAGTTAGTCAGGGGCAACTGCTGCTAGGAAAAAAAAAGAAAAGGGTTTAGCATCATAGAGGCCCAATCGTAACTTCAGCAGGTTTTGTCAAAGGGTAATGTTGCACTTCTCTCATTCCTCCCATTTGCCGAATCAGTGTTTACCAGTGACCTTATCCTGACGGAGAATTTTCTAGTACTGCAAAAAAAAAAAACTTCTAGGTCATGCAAAGTATTCATTCAATCCTTCTCATACCGTATTAATGGTCTGTACATGGTCCAACAAACATTTCCGAGCTTATCTAGACAAGGGCATTCCTAGAAATTAATACTTCTTATGTGGTAATTAAAAAGAAATACCCTGGGGGTTACCCCATCTCTGTCCGCTTTCCTACTGGGAAATACTAATGTGCGGACAGGATATTCTCCATTTATGACATTACTTTCTTGATTGTTTGTATTTTATTTTTGGGGTTTACTATATATGTACTTGAATGGCTCCATACTTACCAGTTCCACTGGTCTCAGCCACTTCCCCTGCAGGCTACAGCTCCTTTTGAGGCTACAGCTCCTCTTTTACCGGTTGGATACTACTCCTCTGAGTGCATGAGAAATGGCTGAAACCAGTCAGGTCACCTTCTCCTCCTAAATAAAACTTTGACATTCATTAGTACATATATAGGTTACATTCATATTTTTATTTTTATTATTTTCTATAGTTTGTATGCTGGGTGTAACTGCTTCCACATCCACATATGGTGGTGTAATTGCTTTCTCTTTTTTTATTTATTTATTGTTGCTACGAGTTCAAACAGTTATTATGTTTTTGTTCTTGTCTTATATGACTTTGGTTAAACATACTACCTGCAATACCCTAGGATCAAAACCACCAATCACTAGAAATAATATAACACCATTCATACGTACTCAATCATTACAAAAAGCCTCTGTGTATGGACCATATTTCTCATACATAATATACCGGGGGGACCCTCTTGGCCTCTGCTCCTCAGTCTGAACCCTGGCTCCTAAACGCCTCTTGCATGCCCATTTGGCTCCCATTGTGGGCTTTTTTCACAACACACCAAATGTCCCACACGAGACGATGGTGAAAAGTTCCTTCGAGCGCTTTTCACCCGCTCCTTCTCCGCTGGAATGTACTATGGCTCACTCCAATAGTGCCCCCCTTGCGTGCCCAGTTGAGGATCCCTACCAGACCCCTGCACTGGAAGTATGAAGCATTAACAGAATTAATACCGCACCTTTTTCAGTGGAGGTTGAAAGTATGTTGGAATGTTTCCTGAGAGAGAGTCAGTGAAACTTCCTTTTCTTTACACAAATCACGTCTGCGTATGCCACCACAGTGCGTATGATAACGTAATTTGCGCAAAATAACGCAAATGTTATCACGTTGCACCGCGTATTGCACGCACAGATGTGCGGTCCAATCGCACAGCTTATAGATACTTGTTATCTATACGCCCTACAATCACGGGAGTCAAATTCTACTAGCTGCGCTCCACAGCCAGAGCGTAACATCAAATCACGCTCCTCCGCACATTTTTTCACTAGGTGCGTCAATCTCAATACGTAAGGTCACTAGCCTTCACGCCACCAAGCCTCTGCTAACTCAGTGTCTTCTACGGGAACCTGAATTCCGGGATTCAATACAATCACACCTTCTTTCAACCCACACTAATACACAATGTTTTCTGTACAGAAAAAAAATATAATTTACCAGTGATTGATAACATCCCCCTCAGATGTATTACACTTTAAACAAAGTATTATAGTAATGTGCTTTAAAATCGGATAGTTACCTGTTAAAATGTGTTTTATCCCTCCTTAACAATCAATTTCTATTATGCGGCTAACTTCCGCTTGCGTAAATATGCACTCACGTTTTCAGACTTCTGTGCGTCCACATGTGTACCTGTGCGTCGCTATATACGTGTCCACGTACTATTGTACTATGACACGTGTATACTTGCGTATGTAAATGTGTATCGCTGCGTACCTTTGCACGCAGCTTGCCACACTGTCTTACCCAATTCTAGCAATACAATAAAAGAACAAAACACTATTTGTATTGTATTGTAGTAGTTAGATAAATGCTTCCACGTTCCCTTTGAGCACCGGAAGTCCCCTGTCGGAAAGCTTCCGCTATGTGCTACCTAAACTTTTAGGCAGGAACGGAGCTTCACTTTTGAAATGCAAATATTTAGCGAATTTTCATTAACAATCCCACCCTAACAAACAATTTTAAAACACTTCAATAGAGTATGGCTATTGACTATAATTTAAATGCTATGATTCAGATTGGATAGCTATCTTGCAGAACATACACTGATATAAATATCAATATAATAATAATATAACATATATATATATATACATATATATATATATACATTATTTATTACACTTCTATGAAACCCCTCACACAGCATATGTATTCATACACACATACTGAATGAATGTAGTTTCTACAGAGCCTCTAATTTGCATATCAACAGATGTTAACATTCTTGTTGTACCAGAGTGGTTGAACAGGTTCATTAACATTTCAATTGCCTATCTTGTAGCAAACAGAGGGTTAACAAATCCTGGAAAAAAAACAAAACTCTTCATCTGTGTGTAATTCTTCCATTAAGCCAAGTATTTATCTCACTATTACTATTACTCTCACTAGGCCCAATTGAAACACTATTTATATTTGACTATGGCATGGGTTAGTTAAATTCCTGGGTAGCTTTTAAGTGATGTTGGATTTGTACATATAAATTGTTTATTTTTGACAAAGGAAACAGATTGTTTAAACAAACTGAAAGTCAGCTGTTAGCTAAGTGTATAGAGAGTGACCTTACGTACATAAAATGGCCACTGCCCCTCCCCCTTCCAAAGCCATGTGCATGGACAAAATGGTGATCACACCATGTGGCCAGAAATACAAACACTAGCTCCTTTGTCACTAATAAATCACAAGTTATACAAGCACCGGAAGTCTGTTACTTCAGGCCTATGTTAGCAGTATGCGAATAGGCCTCAGCATGCTAACACAGCTATATCATACGTATTCACCAACTTTTAAATGCTCTTTAAATTTACTTAACAGATAAACAATTTAATCTGAATCAAACACAATATGACTTATCGAACCTCGTTTAGCAACAATAAAAATACGCTGTAGCATTTCTAATATTGTGCGTTTTTATCACACTCACACAACAAAGAAATATATTTTCCCTTGATTCATATCAGCGCCTTACTGATAACACAAAAATACAGCATGCGGTTCAGCAGCATCTAGATGCGTCCATCCTTAGCTGGTAGACCACAGCAGCGTCTGTACTGTACATCATTAAGTACGTGATATCCTGGCTGCGAGCCCCCAACTGTAAATTTCCGATTATTTCTAAATAAACATTTCAAATGCCAGCGTTAATATATGCTGCGGACGCAAGGCGCATCTTATTACCATATACGATAAAAGTTAACTGTACATCGCAAACACTATATCCCTCAAGAGAAAACACACACACATTATATGCTGAGGTCCAACACTCAGAGATGTATATATTTGATATGAAATGGGTATGCATACAATATAACATATGTACAGTATATATATGGTTACAGAGTTACAATTACACAAGAAGCAGTTGTAGTTACATAAGGATCAATTACAGCCAGCATACCCTGTCCCTCAATGCACAGTCCTCTTCATCTTTGAGTCTGCACCAACAGCAACGAAACAAAACAGAGCTTCCTGGGTGAGGGAATATACCTATATACTGTGTATTGGGGGAAGTACATGTCTGGGACGGGATCCGGTCTGAAGATCGACAGTGTCTAGGTCGACAATGTTTAGGTCGACCACTATAGGTCGACAGTCACTAGGTCGACATGGATGGAAGGTCGACAGGGTTTCTAGGTCGACATGTGCTAGGTCGACAGGTCTAAAGGTCGACATGAGTTTTTCACTTTTTTTTTCTTTTTTTGAATTTTTTCATACTTAACAATCCATGTGGACTACGATTGGAATGGTAAAGTGTGCCGAGCATAGCGGTAGCGGTGCGAAGGCACCATGCCCGAAGCGAGGCGACGCGGTGCACTAATTTGGGATCCCGGTCACTCTACGAAGAAAACGACACCAAAAAAAAAATCCTCATGTCGACCTTTAGACCTGTCGACCTAGCACATGTCGATCTAGAAACCCTGTCGATTTGATGAACCACACCCGCCTGGGACTGAGTCTTCTGTTATTGGTCCAGGGGAGGGAGATCGGTCAGTTTGAGGGCTTTTGTCTCAGGCTGCTGGCACATGTGTCTTCAGGAAATCCTTTGAGTTTCATACATTTGGTCATAACTAATCATTGCAATGTGCTACAATCTACTCATAGCCATCAAATCAACACACACATCCTCCTGATCACTTTGTCACCAAGCATGACTTGTTTATCTTGTTCCGTTCCAATAATACATATATATCTGATGTTAAACTCAATTATATAAATACATTATAATGTCTAGTGCTTGACATGTTTTGTCTATGTGTAATTTATGTGTTGTATGAAATATGTGTTGAATATATCTTTGTGGCTTGTCTGTGTGAATGTGTATGCTACCATATATCGCTGTGCACGCTGCGTGTATGCGTACGCACAGAGACCCATCTGTTTGGAGTTTGTATGTGGTGTGTATGTAATATTTTTTACTTCGACAACATAATTTCAACCCGCAATTTAGATATGAACATAGTGACCTCAAAAGAAGAGAGGAACTTGCACACAAGAGCTTACATTCTAGAATGGCTACACTTTGACACAAAGAGGGAAAGGTGGTACAGTTGGTTAGTGAATATTTTGGAGATTTAGGAGGAGTGGTAGTAGGGTTCTATGAAGGTATGAATTATGAGGACACGTTTAAAGATAGAGAGCAGTGTGGGAGAAATCTGGAGGCAGGAGGAGTGCATTTAAGTTGCACTATACATGCATCCTGACTGTGTTCATACAAAGTCACAGTTGAGAGTTCAGACACATGCCCATAGAACTGTACTGAAAATGTATTGGCTGTTCCTGAGTGGTGACTGAGATGTAGCCATTGAGATGCATGGCATTGGTCCATGTTATGGGTGTGCTATGGGAATTTCTTAGGTGTGTTACTGAATTGTTTCCATACACAGACACTTAATACCTCACATTGTAGACCATACTCAAAGTATGTGCCCCTAGCATAGGACTTGTTTTGGTGGTGTGTCAGATGGTGTGGTAAAGATGCATCAAGCAGTATTTCAGCTTCTAAGGACACTGAAAGTGGTGTCTCAGTCCTTGCACATTCATTCACACATTTTTTTTATTATTGTGAGGAATATACTGTAGATATTAAATAGAGAATATTACGATATTGCAAGTTATAGTTCTCATGTGATGCTACGTTGATTAATTACAGTCAGAAGACTCTTATTACCGGATGCCCAATGTAAATGTACACCCCCAGGCCTTTGTTAGGTTCTTTTGATGTACTAGTCTGTCCATACAGAAATTTAGAATAATAGTGAACTGTGGAATTCCAGGGCAGATTGTCAATTTGTGAATAGACTTGCTGGGGTGACTGCGATACACCTTCTCAGATCCAAGTTGCTGCCAAACATAGGGGGTCATTCAGACCCGATCGCACGCTGGGTCTGAACAGTACATGCGATGGGCACCGACGGACTGTACAAAGAAAGCGGTCGCACCGTCGAACGCAAGAAGATTGACAAGATGTATTTCTTTTTTTATATTTCAATTAATAAGCTCTGCTTTCAAAGAAACCATTATAAGATTTCCTTTTTAATAATAAGGTATAAAATAGAATTATTTTTTATAAATTTTTACTAAGGTACAAGGTATGCGCTAAACTATTTTTCCTATAATTCCAAGATTGTCAGTTTGACTGTACATTTAATCATGGTAAGTCAGTCAGCAGGAAGAGTCACATTGTCTGACGGAACATGTAAAATGCATGTTCTCTTGATTTTTGCATCTAAAGGAAGCAACCCGGTAGGAGGTAATCAGGGCACACATGTATTCAGATGCACAGTTTACCTAGCCTAGATTAAAGTCAAATCATACTGGATATGGTTTATAAAGTAAAATTTATATTTACATAATTACTAAGAGCATAGCAGTTTCTATAAAGAGATATCTGCATTTTCCAGGATATAAAACATCTCAACCATCATACATCACAAAAACACAGGACATTTACACGCATAGGTATCTACAGTTAAATAGCAGAGAGTAATACGGACACCACATATTTCAGGTCATCATTTTGCAAGGAAAGGTATGCCCAATTATGTGAATTTAAGTTAAAAGTGAGTTGAGCAGTTAAGAGATTACCTCAGGCTTAATTATATCATCAACAACCAATTAGCAGGAGCTTGGGTGATATCATCAAAGGTGTGATGTTCTGCTGATAAAAGGTATGAACACCTTTTGTTCTGGTTTCATGCTTGGAGATCAATGAGGCATTGAAGCTTAAACCTGCATTCACCCTGCATTTCTGGCGTTATTCCCGTGATAGATATTCTGAATGTTAATATGTATGTTTTTGTCCTGTTTTAGTTGAAATTTACTTGCATGTACCGTATGTACTTTTATAACCATTTTATTTGTAACAACCTTTTCTAAATAAGATTTCTACGGTTTTAGAAAATGAAGTTTTTCTTTGTAAGTTAATTCATATGTGCTCCCAGAACCCAATCCTTTGAAGAGATTGTAGACCGTTAGAATAGGCTATACAATGTAATTAATTACCAAAGTAAGGGGCAATATCACAGCCTATGTGCAATTGTTTATAAAGGTGTTGACCTGTGACCACCTTTTTAATGTTTTCATAGGTGGTGGCAGTGCGTTGTGTTGAATTACTGCGCTCTGAACAATAGTCTAAAATGCAGGGTCATCTGAACAGTCTGGGATAGTGTGAGGTCTCTGAAACAGTTGCACACAAGGTAAAGGCATTTAGCGGTATTAGCTTAATGTTGCAGATGAGGAACCAGTAAAACACATACACGGATGCCACTATATATGAGTCAGCACCTGTATATGATTGAGAGGAAGTTGTCAGACTAGAATATGAACCTAGCCAACATGTGTTTCCACTGCCCATTATATGTATTCACTGAGGGGCTAATTCAGACCTTATCGCTGCTGTGCGTTTTTGTACAGAGGGTGATCACATCTGAACTGCACATGTATATGCACCACAATGTGCAGGCATGATGGGGAGTGACAGGCAGCGACGGGATGGTGCGAAAAATCCGATCGCACTGGCGATTGCAAGAAGATTAACAGGAAGAGGGTATTTGTGGGTGGCAACTAATCATTTCTAGGGAGTGTCTGGAGAAACATAGGAGGGACCCAGCATTTTGTGGGAGGATTCGTGATGTCAGCTCTGGCCCCAAACATCACAGCGGCAGAGTAAGTCCTGGGCTGTGCAGAGACTGCACAAACTGCATCCTTGCGATCAGGTCTGAATTACCCCCTGAATACGACTGTATATTTATTTTTTGTCTTTCTGTTTCCTCCAATTGAAGCCAATCTTCTTCTCAGTCCATCATAGCAATGAATGAGATGGATGACTTTTATACCATAATGCCGCAAACATGACAGCTCAATAACTTAGTATTACAAGAGTCATTAGATCTTGCTGTATTGGTGGTCAGATTTTATGTACATCAACCAAAATAATCAAATATTTGTATATGTCCCAAAAGCTCATAATAGAGTTATTTTCTCTAGTTTATTAGATTATTTATTGGACTCTGAAGAGTTCACTTTATTGGAGGGTTGGTGTATGTTTTGGGCCACAGCAAAATAATGTGTAAAAGTGCTGATTCTGAGACAAATGCAAAAGTGCACAAAGCTGCATCTACTGGCATTCTCCCATCTGTGAGCAAATGAACTCCGAACCCCTTGTGTACATTCATGTAGCTGAATGTGCAAGAACCAGTACCGATTGGTGCATCTTTATATGCCACCATCGGTCTCCCCATTTAAAATTATGACAGGTGCAGTTTCTCCTTCTGGCTATGACCTTCTATGTAAGCGGTTTGAGTGTCTGGGAATGCAGTCATTTAAATTGACACGTCCATGAAACGCCCATAATATGCCCACCGAACAGCCCATGTTTGTGTGCACTACTAGCCACTTACCAGTAACCACCCAGGAACACATCACTTTTCCACCCCATTTCTGATACTCTCTGTCCCGATCACAAAAGAACCTTTGCGCATACACTCTGTGTGGCACATGCACCCTACAAGTTTTCCAAAATATTTGCGCACGGGCAGTGACACATAATGGCACAACTACAGTATGTAAATATTAATATTGTGTGCAGATAGCATGCAGGCTCAAAATGTTTTCTCTTTTCTTAATTGTGTAACTTAAAGAAATTGCTTTTCTTTTTAACTTGCTATTTTATTATTGTGTTTTATTTATTTTTTTTCAATAGCATTTTATTATTTCTGCACCTCTTGATTTAGTGAATTTCAACATGTGGAGCATTCTGCACAACTGTGGGTTTATCTGTAATTTCATCTGTATCAATATTATTATTATTATCATCATCATCATCATCATCATCATCATCATCATTATTATTTATTTTCACAGCACCACAAGGGTTGCGCAGTACCTCACAAAATACAGAAATAAATGAGCCAAACAGGAAAATTACTTACAGGATAAGATAATGTAGGACAAATGGCCAGCTTTCCGAAGCTTCTTTATGTTTTACAGATGACCCCTTTATTACTGTCTAAGTCGGATCTATCTTCTCTGAATGCCTCTATCTCCAAGTTCATCTGGGCTGGTAAGCGCCCATGGATTAGCATGAAAAAATTATCCCAGACGATACCTAGAGGTGGAATCAACCTACCTGATATTAAACATTACAATCTTGCATGCCTCCTCTGCATTGCTATGGATTGGCTTGGAGACAATAACTATTACACGGATTCTAGTCTAGATTCTCAGCTTTGCGCTCCCTTGTCCCTCAGTTATCTTCTCCATGCCAGACCCTCCAAATTGGCCTTGCATATTACTACTAATTTGTTGTTAATTCCCATAATACAGGCGTGGAAAATGGCGAGGAAATCTCTCAAACTTCGATATCTCTATTCACTTTCACTACCCTTTATCGGTAACCTGGAGTTTCAGGAGGGGGAGGCTCTACAGCCCTTCACTGCCTGGTATTCCTTTGGTATCCGTAACCTGCGCAACCTACTTAATTCCTCTCGCCTCCCGCTGTCTTTCGCGGAGGCAAGGGAGAAATATGGTTTGCCTCCTCACCACGAGTTTGCCTATTTCCAGGCAATGCACTATCTTAAAACTGTATTATCCAAACTGACAGGTGTCGACTTTCTTAATTCTCTAGACACACTTCTCCAATAGGCCTGCTACTCTATATCAACCATTTATACACGTATTCGTATTGAAATTGTTCCAGACACGAACCTTCCAGAACTGTCCCAATGGTCCTCCCACATTTCAACGGTCACCCCTGACTCCCTCTTAAATCACTTTCAGCTGACCCTGAAACTTATTCCTGCAAGCTCATACCAAGAAATGGCCTATAAAATGCTCCATAGGGCATATATTTCACCTAAACGCCGACTCTTAATGGGCATCTCGGAAGACGCTAAATGCACTAAATGCTTAATAGATGGGGCTGATCTCTTCCACTGTTTCTGGGATTGCGCTTCGGTGTCACGGTTTTGGCATGAGGTACATCATTATGGAACTACGTCCTTAGGCATATCTTTTCGTTGCACTATCTCTTGGGCACTGTTCGGATGTTTGACTGACCAGCCGGACATCCCTAGGTCTAACAAAAAACTGCTTATGATATTATCAGCGGCTGGCAGGAAAGCAATCTTACAGCAGTGGATCCACAACGTAGCTCCCAATCTCTCGATGGTGACCTCTAGATTATTATTTTTTTTTACCATGGACTGGCTGGAGGCCTCTATCCATAAGGAAAGGCTCACCCCTGCTCTGTTCCAGTGTTGGGACACCTACATTTTGACACTTCCCCTACATACGAAACAGGCCATCAAAAAATGCTTCCAATCTACCTCATGGTATCTCCTTCACACTATAGACCACCCTAACCCCTTGGACATTTGACTACTTTACCCCCTTCTTTCTTCTCTGGATCCCCCCTCCACTTCTTTCTATATTCTGTTGTCTGCCGGGTTGATTGGGGATATGGACCCCCGATTTTGGAGATAGTTCTGTGGATGGATCGACGGCTCGTGACCCACGGCAGGCACTACATATTATTTTATTTTATTTTATTATGTTTTAGGTATTGCGTTTATATCTAGGGATTTTAATGTAATATGCCTATGCTGGTGGAGAACCACTGTTTGATCTATCCCTTTTTATCTTTAGTTTTCTCCACTTCGGCAATTTAACCATATTATAAATTCCCCGCTCTCACTCGTTATATATACGTTCCCTTTCTTGGAATGTTTAAAGGTTTTATGTGAAGAAAAGTTTGAAAATATGTTTTGATCTCTACCTGATATAACATGAGACTGAATATTCTATGTCTTCCTGTCTTTCGACAGGATGACTTTATGTTTATCCTGTTATGTAATGCTAACTGTATATCCTATGTCTCGAAATGTTGCATCTCTATTCTGTATTGTGTGAGATTGTAATAAAAACAGTTTGGAAGAAAAAAAAAATAATGTAGGACAAGTACAATGTATAGAAACATTTCTGTTTCAGGGGACAGGACACTGAAATAATCCTCATAGTGGCAGAAACTGAGGGTAAGGATCCATTGTAGGGAGTATGGGGAAGAAAATGGTATAAGAGAGGGAAAAGCACATGAGGGAAGAGGGCCCTGCTCAAGAAAGCTTACATTCTAAAGGGGAGGGACAGACAGGAGTTACACAGATGAGGTAGAAGTGGAACAGAGGGTTAGAATATCTTATGATGGTAACTAATACAAAGAGTGAAAAGAATCAACTTCAAACTAAAATGATTACGTTCTCGGGGATCCTCTTGGTCACAGAACACTGTGTTATCTGGATGATGATACTCTGTACAGAATGCTTCTTAATAGGAAACTATGGTCACCACAGCATGAAGACTATGGTGCCTGATGGCTTAACATTATACTAAAAAGGGGGATTTTTACCACAAGTCTAATGTATGAATTTCCCTTTGTACAAAGTTGTGTTTGACTCCACTGTTTTTCTTCACCATGTTGAAAGGACCCTCAGCAAACACAAAAGGTAACTGAATAGTAGGGTCACTAAAAGTTCATCAACAAACTTCAAACGCTATAAAAATATACAGTCAATTTTTTGTTTCAAATAATAGCGCTGCTAAGTACTTTTAAAAGTTTCCCTCCACATTTTTCTGCTAAATTGGGACAAACTCAATCACAAAATTGCATATGAAATTAAATATTGTTTAGCTGTGGTCTTACTAATCTTTATGAAAATACATTCCATAACTGCAGCAACAAAATACACATACAAACATGTTGCAGTGATTTGTAATTGTGAAAAAAAAAACAGTAGGATGAGTCCCATTTTAAGCAAAATCAAATGTGCCTCAAATGTGCCTTCATGTACAGGAGAGAAGGGGAAAAGAATATTCTGTCAAATTACATAATTATGGTTCCATGAAGGTCTTCAGGCTGAGATTTCTTTATTGGACCAGTATGGAAACTAAGTTAATGTTGACTTACTCAACTCATGGACAAGAATAAGAACCCTCTCACGCACAGCATTCCAAGAAGTAAAGGGCGTAAGTGGGAGTTATTCTCATTTCCCAGAATCTTGCTAGTGTGGCCCTTATTACCATTGTCCATCCCTGTTATTATGCACTCATATCAATATTTTCCTTAACCTATTCACAAATTACATAATACGGGAGGGGGGTGGAGGGGACTCCCTGGAATGTATAAACCATTGCTTATACCATAATGACAGTGCATGCAAACTTTATATGGCATATATGGATTATGGGTGATTTTATAACAACATGGGTGTTAAGACATTCTGTTTGCTTCTATACGTTTATATTTAGGGCTGCTGTTTACATTTGTACACAGGTAACCTACTTCATGATTGGAGTTCTCTTTTGTATCATTACTTCCTTTTTATCTTCAGTCTATGGACCAGATGTAGAGTTGGACATACTGTATGCATTTTTTTCTTACAGAAAATAGGCATTTAATCACCGGGCATGCACACTTACAGGCTTACATTTCTGTCCATATGCATATTCTGTTGCATATTACACATAAGTAAACTCTTTGCACTTAGGTGGACTGGAAAGAGCCTGCAAACGTAAGGGCATATTTGTATAAATGTTAGATCTGGACTCATGCATAAGCATCTATCTATAAGAATTTCTTTTGTGTGTGCTCGACACCTGGTGCAAACTAAGTGCTGATGATGATGACAGTCGTCAACCGCTTCTGATTGCCTGATTGCGTCTGGACCCTTCCTACAGAATATAAATCATTAGCAAGGTTGCTACTGTACATTATATTTTTCTTACGTCCTAGAGGCTGCTGGGGACTCCGTAAGGACCATGGGGTATAGACGGCTCCGCAGGAGACATGAGCACTGTAAAGCTTTAGAATGGGTGTGCACTGGCTCCTCCCTCTATGCCCCTCCTCCAGACCTCAGTTAGTTCCTGTGCCCAGTGGAGACTGGATGCACTGCAGGGGAGCTCTCCTGAGTTTCTCTGAAAAAGCTTTTGTTAGGTTTATTATTTTCAGGGAGCACTGCTGGCAACAGGCTCCCTGCTTCGTGGGACAGAGGGGAGAGAAGCAGACCTACTTAAATGATAGGCTCTGCTTCTTAGGCTACTGGACACCATTAGCTCCAGAGGGAGTCAGAACGCAGGTCTCACCCTTGCCGTTCGTCCTGGAGCCGCGCCGCCGTCCTCCTCACAGAGCCGGAAGATAGAAGCCGGGTGAGTATAAGAAGAAAGAAGACTTCAGAGGCGGCAGAAGACTTCATGATCTTCATGAGGTAACGCGCAGTATTAATGCTGCGTGCCATTGCTCCCAGCTCACACACACAGGCGCCACAGTAAGGGTGCAGGGCGCAGGGGGTCGCCCTGGGCAGCATAAATATACCTCAGATAAGACTGGCAGAGTACATATATATATACTGTAGAGGCTATATAATTCCAAATCCCCCGCCAGTATAAAGATTTAGAGCAGGACCGAAGCCCGCCATCGGGGGGCGGAGCTTAATCCTCCAGCACTAACCAGCGCCATTTTCTCCTCAGCATGCTGCAGAGAAGTGGCCCCGGACTCTCCCCTGCTGTTAGCTAGTACAGAGGGCCAAAACGAGGGGGAGGCACATTATTTGGTGCAAAAATGTGGTGTTTTTACATATATATATAAAAAGCGCTGACAGCCTGGGATTTTTGTCTCAGTGTACAGTGGCGCTGGGTGTGTGCTGGCATACTCTCTCTCTCTCTGTCTCTCCTAAGGGCCTTATTGTGGGTCAGTCCCCATAATATTAGGTATCCCAGTGTGTGTGGGGGTGTCGGTACGTGTGTGTCGACATGTCTGAGGTGGAAGGCTCATCTAGGGAGGAGGCAGAGCAGATGATTGTGGTGTCTCCGTCGGCGCTGCCGACACCTGATTGGATGAATATGTGGAATGTTTTAAATGCTAATGTGACTATTACACAAAAGATTGGACAAAGCTGAGTCCAAGGAAAAAGTAGGGAGTCAATCCATAGCTTTGACTGTATCACAGGGCCCTTCAGGGTCTCAGAAACGTCCCCTTTCACAGGTAGTAGACACTGATACCGACACGGATTCCGACTCCAGTGTCGACGATGATGATGATAAGTGGCACCCAAGGGTGGCCAAGAGTATTCAATATATGATTGTTGCAATAAAATATGTTTTGCATATCACTGAGGACCCCTCTGTCCCTGACACAAGGGTCTGCATGTTTAAGGAAAATAAACCGACGAGCTTAATGCCCTGTTTGAAAAAGTTTGGGAAACTCCAGATAAGAAACTGCAGATTCCCAAGAGAATTATTATGGCGTAACCTTTCCACTCCCAGGACAGGTTACGGTGGGAATCCTCACCCACGGTGGACAAGGCTTTAACGCGCATGTCAAAAAAGGTGGCGCTACCATCCCCTGATATGGCAGCCCTCAAGGATCCTGCTGATCGCAGACAGGAAACTACCTTAAAATCAATTTATACACATACGGGTGCCATACTATGGCCGGCAGTAGCGTCGGCATGAGTGGGTAGCGCAGTTGCAGCGTGGGCAGATACCTTGTCATCTGACATTGACACCCTAGATAAAGATACCATTTTGTTGACCTTGGGTCACATTAAAGACGCAGCATAAATATATGAGAGAAGCTGCGAGAGATATTGGGCTGTTGGGTTCAAGTGCCAATGCCATGGCAATTTCTGCTAGACGGTCCCTGTGGACCCGCCAATGGACGGGTGATGCTGATTCAAAAAGACATATTGAGACTTTGCCTTACAAAGGTGAAGTTTTATTTGGGGAGGGCCTCCCAGATCTGGTTACCACAGCTACAGGTACCACGGGTAAATCTTCTTTTTTGCCTTATGTTCCCCCACAGCAAAAGAAAACACCTCAATATCAGATGCAGTCCTTTCGGTCGCATAAGTTCAGAAAGGGTCGGGGCTCTTCCTTCCCCGCCAGAGGTGGAGGTAGAGGGAAAAGAGCGCCTGCTACGGCTAGTTCCCAGGGACAAAAGTCCTCCCCGTCCTCTACAAAATCGATTGCCAGTTTCCTCCCCAGAGAGGGAAACAGTGGCAGCTGCAATACAGAAACTGTATCATCAGTAAGTGAATATCAAGGTTCCCCTTCTACAACAGGGGAAGGGTTTTTATTCAAGCCTTTTTGTGGTCCCGAAACCGGATGGCTCGGTCAGGCCCATTATGAATCTAAAATCCCTGAACCTATATCTGAAAAGGTTCAAATTCAAGATGGAATCTCTCCGGGCAATGATCTCCAGCCTGGAAGGGGGGGGTTTTATGGTGTCACTAGACATAAAGGATGCATACCTTCATGTCCCCATTTATCCTCCTCATCAGGCGTACCTGAGATTCGCTGTACAGGATTGTTATTACCAATTTCAGACGTTGCCGTTTGGGTTTTCCACGGCCCCGACAAGTTATTGGCGGAAATGATGGGGCTTCTGCGCAAGCAAGGCGTCACAAATATCCTGTACTTGGACGATCTCCTGATAAAGGCGAGTTCAAGGGAAAAATTGTTACAAAGCGTATCTCTCTCCCTGAGAATACTACAACAACACGGCTGGATCCTTAATCTACCAAAGTCGCAGTTGGTTCCAACAACTCGACTGTCGTTTTTGGGCATGATTCTGGACACAGAAAAATGAAAGATCTGTCTCCCAGAAGAAAAAGCCCAAGTACTCCAGAACATGGTCAGAGACCTGTTAAAGCCAAAAAGAGTGTCAGTTCATCAATGCACTCATGTATTAGGAAAGATGGTGGCGGCCTAAGAGGCCATTCCACACGGACTTTTCAGTGGGACCTTCTGTACAAGTGGTCAGGGTCCCACCTGCACATGCATCGGTAGATTGCCCTGTCTCCCCGGGCCAGGGTCTCTCTCCTGTGGTGGCTCCAGAGTGCTCACCTTCTAGAGGGTCGCAGGTACGGCTTTCAAGATTGAGTTCTTGTGACCACGGACGCGAGCCTCTGATGATGGGGAGCAGTCACACAGGGAAACAATTTTCAGGGAATATGGTCAAGCCAAGAGGCTTGCCTACACATCATTGTGCTGAAATTGAGGGCCATTTACAATGGCCTCAAACAAGCATAGAATTTTCTTCGCAACCTACCTGTTCTGATCCAGTCAGACAACGTCACGGCCGTGGCGCATAGTTACAATAAACTAAACATAGTATCTTCAAATCAATTTGTTATTCTGATGTCTAAAATCATTCAATAGATACAATAACTTTACATTCTTAAACATTGTTGCCAGTTTCTATTGTAACTGCTCACTGAAACTGTATCACTCTAATATTAAGTGTCCTGCAGGCTTTCTTATAAAAAGCAGAGATGAAATGATGTTAAGAAACTCTCACATAATGGAAGTCCCGGCAGCAAATAAATTAATATATATGAAAATATATATAGTTACCTCTCCTGGGCTAATTCCACCGAGTGTCCTCGGTGAAGTCCACTAGAGCCCACTGATTATGTTAAAAGAGAGAGAACAACACAGTTATTCTAGGCTGTAATTGCTCCTGTGTGTTAATTATCCAAGCATTCCAATTAACCCCTGCAGGCTGGTGAAAAATCCTTTAGTGTGCCTGCTTAGATGGAGGGGTGGAAATTAACAGCTGGTGACCCAGAGGGAAATGTTGTCGGCAAACACTGGTGGTTAGAAGTGTTGTATATTATTACTGACCGGCGTCCTCATTAGTAACAGATAGTAACGGCCACTGGCAGTGGAATAATGCGCTGTATATGGCGCTGGCCGATGCTGCCGTAAGTACCCGGGGATATCCTCTTACCGGGAATGAATGGCCGCTGACAGCAGGAGGATGGACTATACCTTAGCCCTGGCCGGAGTCACCGTTAATTGCCGCAGATGTCCTCTGGGAAGGAGCAAACAGCCTATGTAGATAAAGACAAGTGCTGCGTGATTGCGCTGACCGGAGCGGCTTGTGGTGATTAGGATTGCCGCAAATGTCCTCTGGGCAGGAGCAGACAGCCTGTGTTGATAAAGACGAGTGCTGCGTAATTGTGCTGGCCGGAGCGGCTTGTAGTGATTGGGGGAGTCCTCTAATGAGTAGCGGGGAGCGTCCCCGTTTGTGAGCCAAATCCGTGTGGTAATAACGGTATCAGAGTATAAGTGGGAGGAGCCTAACGCGTTTCGTCACGAATCACGTGACTTTTTCAAAGGAATGCCTCCTCTAACATGGTTCACCATATTTATAGCAGTTTTAAAATGAAATCAGGTGGAATTCATATACAATAAAGAGACAATTAAAAAGAAAAAGGAAGTCAGCTCTCCACAATAGAACTTGTGTAATTAGGAATATCCACACAGTTTAATCCTAAAACACATAGTAATAAATATGTATGGGCTTATATGTGCAAAGAAAAAACTAACAGATTAACAAATGAATGCATGAGAAAAATAACCAAACTACAATTAGCCGCAATATATAAATAACAAAGGACACAGCGGTCTTCATTCCAGAGTGGACAACTGGGAAGCAGACTTCCTCAGCAGACACGATCTCCATCCAGGAGAGTGGGGACTTCATCAGGAAGTCTTTACAGTGGTGACAAGTCGTTCACGACTTCCTCAAATAGACATGATGGCATCACTCCTCAACAGGAAGATTCGGACGTATTGTTCCAGGTAGAGGGACCCTCAGGCAGTGGCGGTGGATGCCCTGGTGACACCGTGGGTGTTTCAGTCGGTCTATGTGTTCCCTCCACTTCCTCTCATCTCAAAAATATTGAGAATCATAAGACGAACAAGAGTGCAGACGATACTCATTGTTCCAGATTGGCCTCGAAGGGCCTGGTATGCAGATCTTCAGGGACTGCTCTCAGAAGATCCGTGGCCCCTTCCTCTCAGGGAGGACCTGCTACTACAGGGGCCGTGCGTGTTCCAAGACTTACCGCAGTTACGTTTGACGGCATGGCGGTTGAACACCAAATCCTAACTAAAAAGGGTATTCCAGAGGAGGTCATTCCTACTCTTATTAAAGCTAGAAAAGATGTTACGGCGATACTCTATCACCGTATCTGGAGAAAATATGTGTCTTGGTGTGAAGCCAAGGATGCTCCTACTGAGGATTTCCAACTAGGACGTTTTCTCCATTTTCTACAGACAGGAGTGGATATGGGCCTAAAGTTAGGCTCAATTAAGGTGCAGATTTCTGCCTTATCCATATTCTTTCAGAAGGAATTGGCATCTCTCACAGAAGTCCAGACTTTGGTAAAAGGAGTGTTGCACATCCAACCTTTTTTTTGTGCCCCCAGTGGCACCATGGGACCTTAATGTGGTGTTAAGTTTCCTTGAGTCACACTGGTTTGAACCGCTTCAAACAGTTGAATTGAAGTTTCTCACTTGGAAAGTGGTAATGTTATTGGCCTTGGCATCTGTGAGGCGGGTGTCCGAGTTGGCGGCCTTGTCTTTCAAGAGCCCCTATCTGATTTTCCATGCGGATCGAGCAGAGTTGAGGACTCGTCCTCAATTTCTGCCTAAAGTGGTTTCGTCATTTCATATGAACCAACCTATTGTGGTGCCTGTGGCTACGGGATCCTTGGAGAATTCCAAGTCCCTTAATGTAGTCAGGGCCTTAAAGATTTATTTAGCCAGAACGGCTACGGTTAGGAAAACAGATGCATCTAAGCAGACTATTGCTCGCTGGATCTGTAACTCGATTCAGCAGGCTCATTCTACGGCTGGACTGCCGGTACCAAATTCAGTAAAGGCACATTCCACTAGGAAGGTGGGCTCTTCTCGGGCGGATGCCCGAGGCGGCTCGGCATTACAGCTTTGCCGAGCAGCTACTTGGTCGGGGTCAAACACTTTTGCTAAGTACTACAAGTTGATACCCTGGCTGATGAGGACCTTGTGTTTGCTCAGTCAGTGCTGCAGAGTCATCCGCACTCTCCCGCCCGTTCTGGAGCTTTGGTATGAACCCCATGGTCCTTACGGAGTCCCCAGCATCCTCTAGGATGTAAGAGAAAATAAGATTTTAAACCTACCGGTAAATCTTTTTCTCCTAGTCCGTAGAGGATGCTGGGCGCCCGTCCCAGTGCGGAAACATTCTGCAAGACTTGTATATAGTTATTGCATACTTAAGGGTTAAGTTACAGTTGAGATTGGCCTCTGGCTGATGCTGTTTTTGTCCATACTGTTAACAGGTTATTGTATACCATGTTGTATGGTCCGGTGTGTATGGTGTGGGCTGGTGTGTATCTCGCCCTTAGATAACAAAATCCTTTTCCTCGTACTGCCAGTCTCCTCTGGGCACAGTCCTAACTGAGGTCTGGAGGAGGGGCATAGAGGGAGGAGCCAGTGCACACCCATTCTAAAGCTTTACAGTGCCCATGTCTCCTGCGGAGCAGTCTATACCCCATGATCCTTACGGAGTCCCCAGCATCCTCTACGGACTAGGAGAAAAAGATTTACCGGTAGGTTTAAAATCTTATTTTAGTTGCAATTTGAACCATGGCAGTTAAAAATAGTCCCATTTGATTTTAAAGGAGACGACAGCAAATGTTTGTATTTAAATTACTTTCATTTGGGCTTTTATTTTGTATTTGTGTTTATTTTTCAAAGTAAATGAAACATTTACAGTTATTAATAACTGTTCACACAATCTTCTATCCTATGTGTAAAACACTTCATTACAATAATGTATTTTGTAAAAGTTGGGTAGTTGACAATACACTTCTCTACCCGTTTACTACACCTTGCGTAAACCTAATGCGGATCAGCATAGATGCCGAAATGGATGGTTTTGTATGTTTTTTCGCCTAATGCATTTTAAGTCTGTACTTTTGAGGACCCCCTATATGTTTAAATCTTACAAAGTATTTACCTTCAGATTACTTTTATGATTTTTTGTGGTCATTTTAACTTTTTAGTAAATTATATCTGCTTTCTTTTGTGCTTTTCATCAATACACTCATATATTTATTTTTGCCCTTTCTGTGATACAGGTCTGTATACATTGTACAAAAATATGCTTGTGTTTCTAAACGTTTTTCACTCTTGTAACGCTCCTAACACTACGTAGAAGCTTTCACTCCCCTGATACTTTGTAGCACTTCACTGCTATTTTTCACTTGTGTGATGCCCGGGGAGGAAGAAGTGCCTGGGCCACAGACGTGAACTAGCAATTGACTGCACACTGAATAAGGCATAATTAAAAGTAGGTCCTTTTTGTATTTATATAGTTTCTGTTTTGGGGTGAGCATTGGGGCTGCTCTGACTGGGCCACTTCAGAGCATCACCGCTTAACACTTATATTAACATTTTAAATCACTTTCCCTGTTTGCTTTTTAACTATGTAAATTTTTTCACACAGTTTTCGCTCTTGCAATTCTCCTAACGCTGAGTGGCTGCTTTCACTCACCTGATATTCTGTAACACTTCACTGTTATTTTGTGACTTGTGTGATGCCCTTGGGGGGGGGGGGGAGGGGTTGGCTGGGCTGGTTTGGGGTACTTTCATTGGCGTTTCTATAATGGGTGCAGTGTGTGCGAGGCACACGGGCCCCCAGGTCCAGGGGGGCCCACCCCGCACACACTGCACCCATTTGCTTAATACTTACCTCTCTGAAGTCCCCCGTCGAAGCCATCCCTTTTTCAGCAGCGCAATAGAGTTTGAATACTAGGGGGAACAAACTCTATTGCGCCTGCTGAAAACCCCAGAAAGATGGCATGGCGGCCATTTTTCCGGAGTTTTGCGCATGCGCAGTAGCAAAATCTTCGGGAAAATGGCCGCCGCGCCATGTTCCCGGAGGTTTGCGCAAGCGCAATAGAGTCTGGTCTCAGACTCTATTGCCGCTGCGGAGAAGGATGGCACCACCGGGGGACCCAGGAGAGGTAAGTATTAAATACTGTGCCTCGGTCAGAGATGAGGGGGCCCCTGAAGCAGAAGGCTGCACACGGGCCTCCTCATCTCTTAAAACGCCCCTGGGTACTTTATGCCCCATTCGTGAACCCCTAGAATGTTAGGGACTTGAACGATGAGGTGACAAGGAAGATGGTGAGCAGGACCATAACTTTGGACACATTTATGCTAACTAACCAATTTTGTGATATTTAATGGTAATATATATATTTACATTTTGAGTAGTGTTGTTTGCATAGTACACCTGCATCTTTTTTTCTATATTCAATAGTCCAGAAGATACAGTAAAACAATAAAGGTCATTGAATTGCAAGGAAATGTGAGTGTGTGATGTCTGTTTTTATACAAGTATGCACCACCCACATATATAGGTTAATAACCACTTTCTGTTTTGGGAGCTGTCCATGAAAAATGTCACCGAAAATACATTTCTGTGATTTTGGCTCATTAGCATCACACAGTTCACACAGTGGAGCCAAATATGAAAATGATAAGGAATAAATAGATAGGAGGTGTTAAATATTGGATACAGTACTTGTATTTAATGGCAAGGAGTGGTGATCACTTTTGAGTCAAAATAGAATATGTGGCAAAACAGAAACATAATTTATAGCAAAATTAGGGGTCCCTTGATGAAGTTATGCAAGCTGGGTCCAGAGGGGGTCCAGAGGGGGTCCACACCGCGCACACTGCACCCATATCTTCTATACTTACCCTCCTGGTGTCCGTGCATGGGCCCCCTCCTCTCCCATCACCGTAGCAGCGATGTTAGTGCTCTGTCTGAGCACTAGAGACTCTGGCACAGTGCCAGAGTCTACAGCGCATGCGCAGGTCTCAAAAAAAAATGCCTGCTGCGCCATTTTTCCGG
Organism: Pseudophryne corroboree; assembly: GCF_028390025.1. Taxonomy (NCBI): domain Eukaryota; kingdom Metazoa; phylum Chordata; class Amphibia; order Anura; family Myobatrachidae; genus Pseudophryne; species Pseudophryne corroboree. The sequence goes on from NC_086445.1 coordinate 559,824,042, forward strand.
AGACTTGCACTTGTGCCAGAGTCTCTAGTGCTCGGACAGAGCACTAACAGCGCTGCTGCCGGCTACGGGACGGGAGAGGAGGGGGCCCACACCCGGAGACTGGACATGGGTTCCCTCCTCTCTAGGTATGCCCCTGCTATATACACACAGTTTTGCAGTTTACTATTATTAGTGCCAATAGTAAATGACTTGTTTTGCATACATACATACATGACTTAAATATTGCAATGCAGCTAGTACCGAATTAAATATTGCAACGCAGCTAGTACCATGTACAATATGGCTAACCGAGCGCGGACATATTTCTTTTCTGTTTTGTTTTAAAATAGTTTATAGTTTGCCAGTAAATTACAAACAGACAGAGAGAGTCAATTTGTATGGTTATATATATAAACGTACGGTGATTATTTGTTAGATGGTGAGTGTCCACTATAGTACTGAAGAAATGTTGTACTCTATGTTGAGCCCCTTCGGTGTGAGGGTTTTGAGGGTAAAAATCCATCTGAGTTCTTCCCTGTTAATTCTTTTTATGAAGTCACCTCCCCGCCAGTTGTTCGTCACCTGTTGTATGGCCATAAATTTCAATTGTGTCGGATCCTATGTGTGTTTGTCTCTAAAGTGTTGAGACACACTATGTTTATCGTAACCTGTTAACAGACATCCCAAATTAGGGACAAAGAATACGTCTCTTCCTATCAACATTGGAGAAAGCCGATTATATAATACTGGCCATTAACATAAAGGGGCGTGCACATACATTGGGAACCAATCAGTGCCATGTAACAAGCATATAATGATCCAAGGACTCAAGACTTGTAATCCTAGAAAAAGGCAGATTGCTGAAATGCGTTGGAGGACTTGTCTCACTACACACTGCATTCTACAGACACCTCTCCCCGTCTGGAGAGAGGTATCCCCGAGCAACAGGGGCTAATTGAACACTCCCGCTCACGTGACACATCACGTGAGCGGCAAAGCAGGAAGTCACAGACGGGACCCGGCGGAGGAAGGAGGAAAGCGGCGGCCGCTGACCGACCACGGGGACCGAGACGAGACGGCCTGGACATCAAAGGACACCGGAGGACTCGGGAACGGAAGCTGAGCCGGCATAGGCGCGCGGAACGCACCCCCGGCGGTAAGTGTAAGAACCAAGCCCGTACCCCCGATTCCTCATTTGGTGCACACAGGGAGGTCTGACAGGCGGGATGCCGCAAACTGTCACACACCCCACCACGATTGATACTAACCTAGTTTCAGAGCCACATAGGTGATACCATACCTATGGTAAAGGTGCACCCTTGGGCATACCTGACATTCATCCCGCAAGGGACCTCTGAACATTTGGACTCCTAACCTAAGGACGTAACACTGACACAGACATTGTGCCAGATTTACGAAGAGGCACATACTTTTACCCACCACTCTTATTATTAATTCTAGAAGTTTTGAGCAGAAGTGTACCATTCAGGAGGGTACCCTGAAAAGGGTGGTCTGCATGACACACCTGACAGTGGGAACATACCTCCCTAATAAATATCATTATATTACGACATATGGTCATTTGTGAACACTATCATACATCAAATTGTCACATCACTTTCTTCCCATTTTCTTTCATCCCTTCTTTCTCCATCCCTTTCCATCTTCACCCTTTCTCTCACATTCCTTCTCTCCCACAAGTGCGCTGACCTCACCATTGCTTAACATTAGTACGGAGGTAGGACACCTCTAGGCCTACCAGCACTAACCCCCCATCCCAGTGAGCGCAGTCTCTCTCCATTTATCGCTGGATGGCTAAGCTGAGCAGCCCAAGTGGCCAACACAAACACATGGCCCATCTAGGAGTGGCACTGCATGTCAGACAGGATGGCAGATTTAAAAAATAGTCCCCAAACAGCACATGATGCAAAGAAAAAAAGAGGTGCACCAAGGTTGCTGGATGGCTAAGCTAAGCAACCCAAGTGGCCGACACAAACACCTGGCCCATCTAGGAGTGGCACTGCATGTCAGACAGGATGGCAGATTTAAAAAATAGTCCCCAAACAGCACATGATGCAGAGAAAAAAAGAGGTGCACCAAGGTCGCTGGATGGCTAAGCTAAGCAACCCAAGTGGCCGACACAAACACCTGGCCCATCTAGGAGTGGCACTGCAGTGTCAGACAGGATGGCAGATTTAAAAAATAGTCCCCAAACAGCACATGATGCAAAGAAAAAAAAGAGGTGCACCAAGGTCGCTGGATGGCTAAGCTAAGCAACCCAAGTGGCCGACACAAACACCTGGCCCATCTAGGAGTGGCACTGCATGTCAGACAGGATGGCAGATTTAAAAAATAGTCCCCAAACAGCACATGATGCAAAGAAAAAAAGAGGTGCACCAAGGTCGCTGGATGGCTAAGCTAAGCAACCCAAGTGGCCGACACAAACACCTGGCCCATCTAGGAGTGGCACTGCAGTGTCAGACAGGATGGCAGATTTAAAAAATAGTCCCCAAACAGCACATGATGCAAAGAAAAAAAGAGGTGCAGTGAGGTAGCTGTGTGACTAAGCTAAGCGACCCAAGTGGCCGACACAAACACCTGGCCCATCTAGGAGTGGCACTGCAGTTTTCTAGCGAGAGGATGAGTGCTTCCATCCTCATGTGAATCTGAACCACTAGCCATGAACATAGGCCAGGGCCTCAGCCGTTCCTTGTCACTCCGTGTCGTAAATGGCATATTGGCAAGTTTACGCTTCTCATCAGAAGCTTTTAATTTTGATTTTTGGGTCATTTTACTGAACTTTTGTAGTATACTTGACGACACAGAGGTAGAGCAGTGGACTACTGTACCGTACTGCTATATATATACTGGTGGTCAGCAAAATTCTGCACTGTCCTCCTACTATATACTGCACACAACTATAATGCAGCACAGGTATGGATGCATAGTATACTTGACGACACAGAGGTAGAGCAGTGGACTACTGTACCATACTGCTATATATATACTGGTGGTCAGCAAAATTTTGCACTGTCCTCCTACTATATACTGTGCACAACTAAAATGCAGCACAGGTATGGATGCATAGTATACTTGACGACACAGAGGCAGAGCAGTGGACTACTGTACCGTACTGCTATATATATACTGGTGGTCACAGCAAAATTCTGCACTGTCCTCCTACTATATACTGCGCACAACTATAATGCAGCACAGGTATGGATGCATAGTATACTTGACGACACAGAGGTAGAGCAGTGGACTACTGTACCGTACTGCTATATATATATATATATATATATATATATAGGTGGTCAGCAAAATTCTGCACTGTCCTCCTACTATATACTGTGCACAACTAAAATGCAGCACAGGTATGGATGCATAGTATACTTGACGACACAGAGGCAGAGCAGTGGACTACTGTACCGTACTGCTATATATATACTGGTGGTCAGCAAAATTCTGCACTGTCCTCCTACTATATACTGCGCACAACTAAAATGCAGCACAGGTATGGATGCATAGTATACTTGACGACACAGAGGTAGAGCAGTGGACTACTGTACCATACTGCTATATATATATATAGGTGGTCAGCAAAATTCTGCACTGTCCTCCTACTATATACTGCGCACAATTAAAATGCAGCACAGGTATGGATGCATAGTATACTTGACGATACAGAGGTAGAGCAATGGACTACTGTACCGTTCTGCTATATATATATATATATATATATATATATATATACTGGTGGTCAGCAAAATTCTGCACTGTCCTCCTACTATATACTACAATGCAGCACAGATATGGAGTGTTTTTCAGGCAGAGAACGTAGATATTTTCAGCACACTGAGCACATATATTTGCCAGCACACTGAGCACAGATATTTGCAGCACACTGAGCACAGATATTTGCAGCACACTGTGCACAGATATTTGCAGCACACTGAGCACAGATATTTGCAGCACACTGAACACAGAAACTGGGAGAACGCAGCCACGTCCTCTCGCTATCATCTCCAAAGCATGAGTGAAAATGGCGGCGACGCGCGGCTCCTTATATAGAATACAAATCTCGCGAGAATCCGACAGCGGGATGATGACGTTCGGGCGCGCTCGGGTTAACCGAGCAAGGCGGGAAGATTCGAGTCTGCCTCGGTACCGTGTAAAATGGGTGAAGTTCGGGGGGGTTCGGATCCCGAGGAACCGAACCCGCTCATCACTAATATAAATATATATTTATATATATACATACACTGGATAGATAGATAGATAGATAGATAGATAGATAGATAGATAGATAGATAGATAGATAGTGTACAATTAGCATATACAGATGTGTCCACATACATCCTTTCTATGTCCCGCCATGTATGGCATGGTTTTGCATGTTCTCTTGCTGTTGGGATTTAGGTGCTCACGTCAAACAAAAACATTAATGGCTTACTTCTTTCATCCTATGTACTGCTACAAGTCTGATAAGTGCACTTTTACTATTTAGCGACGCACCTCAGCATGACTATTTGTAATCTGAGAGGAGACCTACAATTTTGTATTATATCTTAATAAAATTGTACATTGTATATGAAAATATAATTATATCAAATAGGTAGCAGGCAGATATAGCAGGCAGATAGACAGTCTGTAATCAGAATGCAGCATTATTTTGGCCACATTAAGGATGCTTAAGAAATTAGAGGCAGCTAGGAAGATGTTTAGCACATGTAAAAGTCATGATGGGCAGATGAATAATAGGAAGCTGAATCACGCACACTTGGAAAATTCCTATTACACACTAATGTATTGGAATCCTACATTTGCGATTAATCTTCATACAAATATTCTTTTCTAGAGGTTTCTTTTGTAAATTCTAGGCTTATTATTAATGTAAGTCTAAGCAATATAGTACTTATAGATAAACATGGATATAAGTTTATGAAATAAAACACTTTACTTTCCAAGACTAGGATGCCTTACATTTCCAAACAAACCTTTACTTAGCAGGAGACTGGTACTGCAAATACAACTGAGGATAAATTAAACCATAACACCTGTGCTAGTGCTTGTATCTAATACCAAGGTACTCTACGCAGAATTGCTGGTCTAGCAAAATGGTTAAGTACATAAATTGAAATATAATAACAGCAACAGCATGTGTGAACCGCAATGCCATATAAAACAGTGCTCATTTTATAAGGGCTATAGCGGCAAATATTAAAGTGTTCTACAATTTATATTTAGGGGGGGGAAGTAATCAGAGCATGGAGATAAAGTGGAGCTATATAAAGGGGTTCAGTATGAATTACCGACGTCTGGGATGCCGGCCGTCAGTATACCGACAATGGCATCCCAGCCATCAGTATGCTGGCAGCAGGGCAAGCGCAAAGAGTTCCCATGCAGGCTCGCTTACACGAGTGGGAATAGCCCCTGTAAGCCGGTATTCCGGCTGTCAGTATTGTCAGCAGTTGAAATTCTGGCGTCAGTATCCTGATCTCCGGGATCCCGATTGTTGGCAAATTAACTGCATCCCATATACAGTACTAACCAAGTAGCCTCTAGCTCTCATTGGCTGTGTATGAAAAGTGGCAAATAGAAGCTGCTTGTTTGGTACTTTATCTCTCTCCACTGTAGCAGAGGGATATCTAATATTGTAGGTGAACCTTTAAGCGTCATAATATATGTTTAATAACAGACATAATGTTATAAGTATAAAGTACAGTATGACCAGAGGACAGTCCACTATTTCCCTTGCATTTATGCTTACAAGCAGGGCCATGCAGTGAGGTAAATGGCTGGGGAGGCACTGGCTATTATCAGAGACAGATTTACACACTGAACTGCAGTATCCTGATGGGGGGAATCCCGACAGGGGAAAGGTAAGTACACTTACCATTCCTCAATGCCCTCCTAACCCTAGCCCTCCCTACCCAAAGCCTAAACCTACTCCCAAAACACACACACACAGCCTAATCCTCACTAGTGGTGCCTAAACCTAATCCTCCCCTTCCCGCAGCCTAAACCTAACTCCCCCTCCCCACAGCTTAATCCTATCCCTCCCCCTGCAGCCTAAACCTAACTCCCCCTCCCCACAGCTTAATCCTATCCCTCCCCCTGCAGACTAAACCTAACCCCCCCCCCCCCCCCCCTTCACACACACACACCTTCCCCATGGCTTACATTTCCAACAGCCCAAAAGATGCTCGTTCGAGATCTAATCTGTCGGGATCCCGGCGGTGGGTTTGTGAACATTTTTGGGATGTTGAGATGCCATTTCGAGCAGTGTCGGGGTTCCAGTGTAGGCATTTCAAATGCCAGGATCCCAACAGCAAGGATCCTGACAGCCAGGACTGGATCCCATATGAACCCAAGGGGTTTATGTGGACAGAATTCTAAGGTGCAGGAGTATATACTGCTGGAAATGTGTGAGTTTTGATCAGAGATGTGCGGAGAAGGTAAGCAGGGGAGGCACTGCCTGACCTGTCATACTCCAGTATACTTCAGACTTCTGACTATGAAAATGATTAGAATAATACAAAGAAGATATTTATAATATCTTCTTTGTATTCTTCATATCATTTTTACAGTCAAACTCTGGAGTATACTGGAGTATGACAGGAGAGGCTCTGCCTAATCTGCCTCACCTGAGCTCACGTCACTGCTTACAAGAAAATAACAGTATTTTAGTCCATAATAATAAGTCTCCATTTGTGTGAGCCGCAGATTCAAAATCTCAACATGTAAGAGTACTGAACTCTGTTATAAATAGTAACCATTTGTATCCCTTATGGCACACATTTGAAGGGTGAGTCATTCATGAATTATATTGGTAACAGCTGCAAAGTTGACATTAAAAAGTAGTTAGTAGTTTGCGAAACAGTATTACTCACAATGGCTTTAGAAGTTTAATTCTGGGAAAACTGGTCAACACTCAAGGAAACCTGTACCTCTGCCTCATGTCTGACATCTATCTTTATACATAATGGTTATACTCCATAGCTCAAACATAAGATGTACATAAGACCTACAGTACGTGCAATAGGCAGCACACAACAGGCTGGAGATAACCGGAGTCCTACAGTTGCAAAACAAACTTTTCTGAGTAACAGTTGGATTATTCTGTTTTAATAATAAATTATAGCACAGATATGAATTGAATGAATGTAAGTGGAGAATGGAGTAAAATGTTATAAAATCTATTACCATTTATCCTGTTAATTTAGAAGCATCAGTTTGTATTGAGGGGAGGGGGGAGGAGTTAATACTATTGGAAAAACCATGATACACGTGAGACCTATGCCTCACAGTCATAGAAACATTGAATTTGACTGCAGAGAAGAACCACTTGGCCCAACTATTCTGCTGGGATTTTTTTTTTTTAACCTTTAGGTAACCTCAACATTATTTGATCCTTAGTTCTTTGTAAGGATATTCATATGCCTATCCCAAGCATGTTTAAATTGCTTTACGGTCTTATCCTCGCCCACCTGTAATGGCAGACTATTCCACTTATCCTTTTCTCTTTCTGTGAAGTATTTTTTCCTTAAATGTCCTCTGAACCTACCTCCCTCCAGTTTCAGTGCATGTAATCAGTTCTAATACTTCTCTTCATTTGATGAATGTCTCCCTCCTGTACCTTGTTAAAACCCTTTGTATTGCTGAAAGTTTCTATCATGTCGCACCTTTCCCTTCTCTGCTCCAAACTATACATTTTAAGATCTTTTAGTCTTTTTTTGTAATTTTTGTACTGTAGACCTTGCACCATTTTAGTTGCCCTTCTTTGTATTTACATCCTTCTGGATGTAAATACAAAATTGCCCTTCTAAATACAAAGTTGGCCATTTTAGTTGCCCTTCTTTGTATTTATATCCTTCTGGAGATATGGTGTCCAGAACTGGACACAGTATTCCAGATGAGGCCGTACCAATGACCTATACAGTGTTAGGCGCCGGGGTCCGCAATGTCCGCGCGGCCCGGCGCCTAGCAACTAGGGACGCCGTGCGCGTTCAGCCGCTGGCTTCCTAGCAACGCTAGACGCCGGGCGCGCTGAGCCGCACGGACCCTAGCAACGGGGACGCCACGGGCGGACCGCGTTCCCCGTAGCAGGGTCTAATTGCACACACACTTGTCTTCTGGCCGTGCAGTTTCTTGTAGCCCCTGGCCTGGTTGTTTAGTCAGAGGGCCCCTTGTTATCACCCTGTCTCGGATTTCCCTTTGTCTCCCATTAAGACCTGAGGGGGCATCGGAGTTGGGCAGACATAATCCGCCCTTCAAACGCGTCTGCCATGGGCTCAAGCAACCATAGTCTCGCAGGGGATTTCTGACAGCACGGGCGAGACAACGGAGTTAGGGCGCCAGGGGCTATTTTCCATTCCCGCTCCCTTCCCCAGCATTTCGTTCCAGTGCTCCGGTCCTCGCAAAAGATCTCCTCAGACCAGAGTGCTGGAATCATAACATTATTACCGGCCATACCAAAAAATTAAAATTAAACAGGGCTTTAATTTTTTCCTCTCATTCAGTTTTTGTTAAAGTTTTTTGGCCGCATGAATCCGACAGGTTTAGGGCCAAATCCTGGCCAGCTCTTAGTTAATCAGATTCAAGAACTTACTCAGATGGTTCAGGATCTTTCTCTTCGGGTGAGGTCGCAGGAAGATCTTTTGCGAGCCTCCCCAAAGGTGGTCCCTGAACCAAAGACGCATTTGCCCGACCGTTTTTCTGGTGATAGAAAAGATTTTTTTAATTTTAAAGAGTCCTGTAAACTTTATTTTTGTTTAAGACCTACTTCCTCTGGTACTGAATCTCAGCGGGTTGGGATTATTATTTCTTTACTCCAGGGGGATCCTCAGACCTGGGCATTCGGTTTAAGAGCAGAGGATCCTGCGTTGTTGTCAGTAGACGCTTTCTTTAAATCTTTAGGGCTTTTGTATGGTGACCCAGATAGAGAGGCGTCCGCTGAAAGTCAGCTGCGCGCTCTCAAACAAGGTAGAAATCCTGCAGAGGTTTATTGTACTGAGTTTCGCCGTTGGTCGAACGACTGTGGCTGGAATGACCCAGCCCTGCGCAGTCAGTTTCGCCTCGGCTTATCAGAGTCTATTAAAGACAGTCTCCTCCAGTACCCCACTCCTGAGACTCTCGATAAACTCATGGAGCTTTCTATTAAGATTGATCGTCGTCTCAGAGAGCGGAGAGCTGAAAGAGGAACATCTGTAAGGTCAAGTCCTTGTGTTTATTCCATTCCAGAAGACGTCGAGGAGCCCATGCAGATGGGTCTCTCCCGGCTGTCTCCTGAGGAAAGGACCAGAAGGCAAAATTCCGGTCTTTGTTTGTACTGTGGTGGTAAGGGACATTTTGCTCGGAACTGTCCGAACAAGTCGGGAAACGCTTTGACCAGGTGAATTGTGAGGGGGTTCACCTAGGTCTGCAGCTTATCTCCTCGAATAACTCTCTTTTAGTTCCAGTTAAGGTTTCCTTTGACAGCCTCAGTTCTTTGGTGTCGGCTTTTGTTGACAGTGGAGCTGCAGGAAACTTTATGGAATTAACTTGGGCTAAGGCCTTAGGCATTCCTCAGTTACCATTGGGTAGGTGTGTCACCATGCATGGCTTAGATGGGAGTCCACTTTCCAACGGGGTTATTACTCACCGTACACCTCCCGTAGTACTTACAGTAGGAGCTTTACATTCCGAAAAGATCGAGTTCTATCTAACACATTGCCCAGCAGTTCCAGTTGTTCTGGGTCACCCTTGGCTGGCCTTTCATAATCCCACCATTGATTGGCGGTCCGGGGAGATTTCACAATAGGGTACTTTTTGTGCTAAGGAATGTATTTCGTTTACAGTTAGAGTAGCAGCTATCATTCCAGAACTCATTCCTGTGGAATACCAGGAGTTTGCCGATGTATTCTCCAAAGGCAATGCGGACATTCTGCCTCCCCATCGGCCTTATGATTGTGCTATTGAGCTAATCCCTGGTGCCGCATTGCCAAAGGGGAGATTATATGCATTGTCCGGGCCAGAAACTTCGGCTATGAATGACTATGTTCAGGAGAGCTTACAGAAAGGTTTTATTAGACCATCAAAATCCCCTTTAAGTGCTGTTTTTTTCTTTGTGGAGAAAAAGGATGGCTCGCTTAGACCATGCATAGATTTTAGAGCCTTGAATAAAATCTCAGTCAAAAACACCTATCCTTTGCCGTTGATTTCTGTACTCTTTGATCAGTTACGTTCTGCTGTGATTTTTTCTAAAATTGACCTGAGAGGAGCTTACAACCTCATCCGAATTAAATCTGGAGATGAGTGGAAGACGGCTTTCAGTACTCAGTCGGGTCACTACGAATACCTGGTGATGCCGTTCGGCCTGTCTAATGCTCCAGCAGTTTTTCAAGACCTCATTAACGATGTGCTCCGTGACTTCCTAGGGAAATTTGTGGTCGTTTATTTAGACGACATCTTGATTTTTTCTGAATCGATGGAACAACATATCACCCAGGTGCGTCTGGTTCTTCAAAAGTTACGTGAGAATCGTTTATATGCCAAGCTGGAGAAGTGTGAATTTCACGTCAGGAAAGTATCTTTTTTAGGGTACATAATTTCCCCTCAGGGATTTTCCATGGAACCTAAGAAGCTTCAGGCCATCCTTAATTGGGCGCAACCCACCAATTTAAAAGCAATTCAGCGCTTATTAGGGTTTGCGAATTATTATAGGAGGTTCATTCATTCTTTTTCTGACCTGGTTGCTCCCATTGTGGCTCTGACAAAGAAAGGAGCGGATCCTACCAACTGGTCGCATGAAGCTGAGTTGTCCTTCCGGGCTCTGAAACAAGCCTTTGTCTCAGCTCCAGTCCTCAGACATCCTAATCCGGAATTGCCCTTTGTTGTGGAGGTTGATGCCTCAGAGGTTGGAGTGGGGGCTGTCCTTTCTCAAAAGGATCCGGTGTCTTTGGACTTACATCCTTGTGCCTTTATGTCCAGGAAGTTCTCCTCCGCTGAATCCAATTATGACGTTGGTAATCGGGAGTTACTGGCGGTAAAGTGGGCTTTTGAGGAGTGGAGGCATTGGCTGGAAGGAGCGAAGCAAACTATTTCGGTATTGACTGACCATAAGAACCTGCAATACATTGAATCAGCTAAACGGCTTAATGCCCGGCAGGCACGTTGGGCATTATTTTTTACTCGTTTCAAATTTATAATCACTTTCAGGCCTGGTTCCAAGAATACTAAAGCTGATGCCCTGTCACGTAGCTTTCTTCCGGTTCACAATAACAATCCTGTTGTTACCCCAATACTTCCATCTTCGGTCATCCGGGCAGGCCTCACACAGGATTTATTTACCCAGTTAAACCAACTTCAACATCAAGCTCCTAGATTTACTCCTGCTGGTCGTCTTTACGTTCCTGAATTTTTGAGAGCTACTGTTTTAACTGAATTCCATGACAACAAAGTTTCAGGGCATCCGGGAATCACTAAAACATTGGAGTTAGTCTCTCGCTCAGTATGGTGGCCTAGTATTTCTAAAGACGTTAGGGAATTTGTTTATTCATGTCAGGTTTGTGCACAGCATAAGGTTCCCCGTTCCTTGCCTATAGGGCAACTTATGCCCTTAAGTGTCCCTCTCAGGCCATGGTCTCATATTTCCATGGATTTTGTGGTTGACCTTCCCCTTTCAGCCGGATTCCGAGTCATATGGGTGGTAGTGGACCGTTTTAGTAAAATGGCTCATTTTATTGCTCTTCCCCGATTGCCTTCTGCTCAAGGGTTGGCAGTTTTGTTCCTCCGCCATGTGTTCAGGCTTCATGGGTTGCCCACTGATATTGTTTCTGATCGGGGTCCACAATTCGTCGCACAATTCTGGAAATGTTTTTGTGCTTCATTAAAGATGAAACTGTCGTTAACATCCGGTTACCACCCACAATCCAACGGGCAAACCGAACGAGTTAACCAGTCATTGAAACAATATCTGCGCTTGTATTCAGACAAACTCCAGAATGATTGGTCCGAGTTTCTTCCTTTGGCTGAATTTGCTTACAATAATTCTTGTCATTCCTCCACTAAAGAGTCTCCTTTCTTTTCAGTTTTTGGTTTTCACCCCAGAGCTAATTCTTTTTTTCATCATTCTCCAATCTCCTCGCTGTCTTTAACCTCCCATCTCAGAGCAATTTGGAAAAAAGTGCACCTTGCTCTCAGAAAAGCGGCCTTTCGAGAGAAGAAATTTTCTGACAGGCTCCGACGTCCTTGCACTTTTAAGGTGGGAGATAAGGTGTGGTTGTCAACTCGCAACATCAGGCTTCGACAATCCTCGGCTAGACTGGGACCCAAATTTATTGGACCATTTCTTATTATTAAAAGAGTCAACCCAGTTGCCTTTCGGCTACGTTTACCAAGATCTCTCAAGATTGGAAATATGTTTCACTGTTCCCTGTTGAAACAATACGTTTCTTCCAGTAGATTTCCTCGGAGGATCTCTCAGGGTAGATCTCCAGTGGATGTACAGGGACAACAGGAGTTCTTGGTAGAGAAAGTTCTTGATTCCAAATTGTCCCGGGGTCGGCTTTATTTTTTAGTTCACTGGAAAGGCTATGGTCCGGAGGAAAGGTCTTGGGTCCTAGATAAGGATCTTCATGCCCCTAGGCTCAAGAGGGCATTTTTTCGGGAATTTCCTCAGAAACCTGGCTTTAGGGGTTCCTTGACCCCTCCTCAAGGGGGGGGGTACTGTTAGGCGGCGGGGTCCGCAATGTCCGCGCGGCCCGGCGCCTAGCAACTAGGGACGCCGTGCGTGTTCAGCCGCCGGCTTCCTAGCCACGCTAGACGCCGGGCGCGCTGAGCCGCACGGACCCTAGCAACGGGGACGCCACGGGCGGACCGCGTTCCCCGTTGCAGGGTCTAATTGCACACACACTTGTCTTCTGGCCGTGCAGCAAGGCAGCTGCACGGCATTAATACCAATCAGGCTCTGAACAGCTGATTGGAGGACTCCCTGCTAAATACCTGCCCAGTGCTGCACACAGACGCTGGTAATAGTTTCCTGCATGCCGCCTTGGTTTGCTGAACGTCTGTTCCTGTCCTGCTGTATCCAGTCATTCCTGTCCTCAGAAGTTCTGTATCTTGGAGTTGTCATCTCATCCCAAGAAGTCGTTTGGTCCCCTGTTGTCCTCAACGATCACCAGAGAATATCGTGTGGTGTTCGTGAGTTACGGCTCTGCCGTATGTTGCGGCTCAGCTGCTTTTTCTTTATATTCTGTTTCGGAGCATTTGCGGAGGGTACCGCTTCCACAAGTCCTCTCCGGAACTCGGCGGTGCCGGGTAGGAGAGTGGACAAGTGGATATTTTGGTTGTCCTTTTCCCTGGCGGTTTTTCCGCACATATTCTAGTTTTAGTTTCTTGTAGCCCCTGGCCTGGTTGTTTAGTCAGAGGGCCCCTTGTTATCACCCTGTCTCGGATTTCCCTTTGTCTCCCATTAAGACCTGAGGGGGCATCGGAGTTGGGCAGACATAATCCGCCCTTCAAACGCGGCTGCCATGGGCTCAAGCAACCATAGTCTCGCAGGGGATTTCTGACAGCACGGGCGAGACAACGGAGTTAGGGAGCCAGGGGCTATTTTCCATTCCCGCTCCCTTCCCCAGCATTTCGTTCCAGTGCTCCGGTCCTCGCAAAAGATCTCCTCAGACCAGAGTGCTGGAATCATAACATACAGTGGCAGTATTACTTATTTTTCTTGCTACTGATTCCTCTCCCTATGCAACCAAGCATCTGACTTGCCTTTCTCATTGCTTTGTTACATTGCTTCCTGCCTTTAAGTCAACTGAAAAAGTGACTCCTAGATCCCTTTCCTCCTCAGTAGTTTCCATGAAGTACCCTTGATACTATATTTAGCACTTGGGTTTTTGGGAACCAAGTGGATGATTTTTGCATTTTTTACTGTTAAACTTTAGTTGCCATGTTCTTGACCATTCCTCATGTCTACCTAGATCCTCAGTCATTTTTTTTTAGCCCTTCTGACTATCCTGTTACATATCTTTGTGTCATCCACAAAAAGATATACTTCCCTAGTCCATTGTAAACTTTGTGCATCTAACAGCCAGTGACTCCAGAAGGTGTGTTCTGACAACATGATTCAATTCAATTATCTCCTGAACATTAATCATTTTCTCAACAATTACCATCAATTATAAGCAAATAATTTTGTAATGGAATTGTATTATATTCTAAACTCACAAAAAAAATAATCTGCATTGGCAGTTACCTATCAAATGGTGGTGAGGGGGTGAGTGGGTTCCTAAGCATTGGCAAAAAGATCCCTTAAATGAAAGAGATCTAAAGTATGCGGATGTGGTGGGTTACGATATGTCAACATTCATAATTTTGATATTCGTCGTGTCACCATGAGATTGTCAACATGGTCATATTGTCATCATGTAGACAGTGATAAAATATCGACATGTGAGGATCCTGACATATTGGGGGTAATTCCAAATTGATCGCAGCAGGAATTTTGTTAGCAGTTGGGCAAAACCATGTGCACTGCAGCGGAGGCAGATATAACATGTGCAGAGAGAGTTAGATTTGGGTGGGTTATTTTATTTCTATGCAGGGTAAATACTGGCTGCTTTATTTTTACACTGCAAATTAGATTGCAGATTGAACACACCACACCCAAATCTAACTCTCTCTGCACATGTTAAATCTGCCTCCCCCGCAGTGCACATGGTTTTGCCCAACTGCTAACAAAATTCCTGCTGCGATCAACTTGGAATTACCCCCATTGTCCCTGGTTACCCAGCAGTAACTGACCTGCTCCCAACCAGTCATGTGACTTCCAGGTCAGACCTCCAGTCCTCCAGCATTCAGGTGAGTATTTTTCTATATTCCTAATCCCTCCTCCTCACAGTCTAACCCTAAACTCCACCCAGTTTCTAACCCTAACCTCTTCCCCCATTGCAGCCTAACCCGCCCGCCTGCAGCCTAATACTAATGTATTCTGAATGTTAACATTATCATTATTGACCTTTTCACTACATACTGTACTTACAGTTGCACTGGCTTTGTGGCTGAATTAGTCTAGGTGAGATATAGTACCAGGACCCAAAGAACCTGCATAATTCATATGTGTTTCTTATTGTTTGTGCAGTACGGATGGTGTAATGATTAGCATTACTGCCTCACAGCACTGAGGTCATGGGTTCGATTCCCACCATGGCGTGGGTTTCCTCCGGGTACTCTGGTTTCCTCCCACAATCCAAAAATATACTGGTAGTTTAATTGGCTCCAAACAAAATTAATCCTAGCATGAATGTGTGTGTGTGTACATATGATAGGGATTACAGATTGTAAACGCTACTGGGGCAGGGACTGATGTGAATGGACAAAATATTCTCTGTACAGCACTGCGGAATATGTGTGCGCTATATAAATAACTGATAATAATAATAAAAAATAATAATTGTTTCCCAGCCATATATTTGAGGTATTCTGAAGCTGGCGTAGTGACGCAGAGCAGTTAGTGGGAAATGAAGTATCCCCATCACACAGGAAATGAGTCAGCTGTTAAACTGATGATTGCTATGAAAATTATTCATGTGATAATCAAATAGAATTTTCCATTCACTGCTTTGTGTCACAACCCAATGTTTTTCTGGTTACATATAGTTATTTGTGATTGCTCAGGTGAGATGAAGACTGATCCAGCCCGAACAAACTGCTGAGAATTATTCATGGCACAGGGGCCTATGTATAATAATCTATGTCCAAACACATACAGTATTTTGGATCTAAAAAATTAATCTTGCATATTTTGGATTGTATGTAGGTCTCTTCTTTGTGATTGTTGGTGCCATTTCAAATTGGAAATAACTGGAAATTTACGTTAATGATGGGCCTGATTTATTGATGGACACTATGCCAAGGTTTTTGCAATTTAGAAATTATTGGTAAACTGTGCATGCATATGCTTTGCACTGCTCATGCATCAAAGTCTAAAAGTGATGCCACTTACTGAGCTTTCCTTCACGTAGAGTGATTGACAGGCAGTGTTTGGGGCATTGACAGGGGAGGGGTGCAAAAACACAGATGTGTCAAGGTTATTTTGACGGCTTATTACTGGTTGTGTCTGTGAATCAGTACACACACCTTCTCCAGGGTCTCAGTTCAGGTTGCCATGCAGCGTGACCATTGACTTACTTGAGCTGACGATTATCGTAGGATCTGCTTGTGCACTGCAAATCTGTGCATTTTCGAAGGCTCCGGTGGGCATCTCTATACTTTTCATGGAGGATGGGTTTTTCATTTAAATTAAGCTGAAAAATGCTGCTTGCATATGTTTTTGGGTGTCATTCCGACCCAATCGCAGCGTGCTTTCGTTCGCACAGCTGCGACCAGGTCACTACTGCGCACGCGCGGGGGCCGTAATGCGCACATGCATCGTTGCCCGGAGGCAGCCGTCGCCGGGCAATGACGCTGACAGCGGAAAAAGCAGTTGAAGCGGCGATCGCAAGAAGATTGACTGCAGGAAGGCATTCCGGGGCGTCAACTGACCGTTGGAAACCGTTTTCGGGGAGTGGTAAGATAAACGCAGGCGTGTCCAGGCGAACGGAGGGCAGATGTCTGACGTCAAAGCCGAACCCATCATCGCTGGATCCGTCGCACAGGGTAAATATGTCCAGGGCTGGTCTTGTTTTGCAGGAAACTTTTTTAGCATAGCAGGGCTACACAAGCGTTCGCAGCCCTGCTATGCTAAAAAACACTCCCCCGTAGGCAGAGATTAGTTGATCACACCAGCAGCAAAAAGTAGCTTGGTGCGATCAACTCGGAATGAGGGCCTATGTCCACTGCAAAGTAGTACAAGACAGAACCACCTTTTACTGCTATAACAACTTTAAGTCTGTTGGGGTAAGTTATGACCAGATTTACACAGTATTAAAGAGGGATTTTTGCCCAGTCTCCCTTTCAGATTTGCTCCAGGTTATTCAGGTTAGTTGGATGACGCTTGTGGAATATCAATTTCAAATTTTGCCACATACTCTCAATTGCAATG
This sequence comes from Pseudophryne corroboree, assembly GCF_028390025.1. Taxonomy (NCBI): domain Eukaryota; kingdom Metazoa; phylum Chordata; class Amphibia; order Anura; family Myobatrachidae; genus Pseudophryne; species Pseudophryne corroboree. Next base: position 559,841,047 of record NC_086445.1, read on the forward strand.
AGATTTGGGAGTAAATTTACCAAAAGTCAGAAACGTGTTTTGGGGTGATTTTTGATCGGTTTTGCAAATGGACCAAAACTGTCCATTTACTAAAAGCAAAAGCATCCAAAAACCTGACTTTAGAACATTGAACCAATAATCTGAGGGGGGGGGTTTCATAGAGAAAAGTAGGATGAACAGATTTACTAAAGGTCAGTTTTAAAAGCACCCAAAGAGGACAGGAAACCCACCCTAACAATAAAGCTACCTGATACAGGTGAGTTTGGGAGAGCACTTACCAGAGCAGTATGATCTTTGCAGGCTACATTAAATGCCCAACATCTCTGGGGGCAGCCCAGCATTCTGCAGATGCTGGGCTGCCCCCAGAGACTCACCTGCCAAGGGTGCATGTGGGCATTATACACAGGTGCAGCAGTATATACTACTAGAAATTTGGTGAGTTTTGATCAGAGATGTGCAGAAAAGACTTTTCTTCAGAGTTTTGACTATAAAAATAATTAGAATACCAAGAAGATATTTCTAATATATTCTTTGTATTTTTCATATACTTTATACAGTCAATACATTAGTATGACAGGAAAGGTTCTGCCTCACCTCACCGCATGTCACTGTGCTGACTCCAAGCTCTGGAAGAGATTGTCACACTGCAGGACCTTGGCTCCATCACTGTGGAGGAGCTGGTATTTGGGTGTTACTCCCTCCTCTCCTCCCGCACCTCCATAGCGATGCCACTGGCTGCAATTACAGATCCATGAGATGCACTGGGAATAAAAATGGCTGTTGGAGCGGATGAAAATGACAATTTCTTCAGAAGTTCTGGTGAGTGTTATCACCCTGGTGCTATGTAGACATTAGCCACATGCTCCTCTCAGGCTGGAATCATTGTGACTATTACAGGTTGAGTATCCCTTATCCAAAATGCTTGGGACCAGAGGTATTTTGGATATCGGATTTTTCCATATTTTGGAATAATTGCATACCATAATGAGATATCATGGTGATGGGACCTAAATATAAGCACAGAATGCATTTATGTTACATATACACCGTATACACACAGCCTGAAAGTAATTTTAGACAATATTTTTTATAACTTTGTGCATTAAACAAAGTGTGTCTACATTCACACAATTCATTTATGTTTCATATACACCTTATACACACAGCCTAAAGGTCATTTAATACAATATTTTTAATAACTTTATGTATTAATCAAAGTTTGTGTACATTGAGCCATCAAAAAACAAAGATTTCACTATCTCAGTCTCACTCAAAAAAGTCCGTATTTCGGAATATTTGGATATGGGATACTCAACCTGTACCAGGATCAATGATGAACAAAATGGGAGAGGTTAAACAGCAGTTGTTAGCGGTACTAACATAGCAGGAGTCCGTACAAACTGCAGCTTCAGAGCTGGGCCTATTTCTAGAATTACTGGAGGAGATGCTGCGGCAGTGTGAGCCAAGCAGATAACGCTGGATTCCGACAGAGCCACCTGGGAACGTCCGGCAGCAAGTAGGAGGCAGATGATGTCCGGTAAAAGAGAAAGGAAACTGGAACCCGTATGGTGATTCTCCAATGCTGGTAAGCTGTCTAAAAAGAGTTGGTCTTCAACTGCATAACTCACACATGGGGCAAAATGTAATAGTGTGAGAGTTTCAAAAAGTGAGAGATTTGGTAAGGTTTTGCATTTTTTTAAAAAAGTGGCAATCATTTACACTGCAAGATCAACCTGGTTTTGCTGTGGAAATGATTGCCACTTAAAAAAATACCTGAAAAACCTTACCAAATCTCTCACTTTCAGAAACTCTCACTCTATTACATTTGGCCCCAGGTCTGGGGCTGAGGCATCTGTCACCCAAACAGGAGGTGCTCCTGGAGTTTATCAGTGAGAGGTGCTCCCTTCATTACAGGATACAGGTATTTCAGCACTGTAGACAGCTACAGGAGCAGACAGTGCAGCAATTCTCATTATTGTTATTATTTTTCTTTATTTATATAGTGCCAGAAGGGTCCCACAACATCTAATAAATTACATAAACATATGAGCAAAATAAGAAAACAGTGACTTAAGCTGGGTACACATTAGACAATATGTCGCCCGATCCTGCGTATCGGAGCGACTTCTTGGGTACATCTTCTAGTGTGTGCCTACAATCAGGGGGTGGATCCAGAGGAGCGCGAGCTCCAGGCACCCACATAGTTAGAGGGCACACCACCACTGCCGCTAGCTGTGCCGCTGACCGCTGTACAGGCATCTGCAGAGGAGGATGAGCAGTGGGGGCGCTCACTGACTCGGACTCTGAGACTAGGTAGGCTACAGGGAAAGACAGAGACAACAGCAGGAGATACTGAAAGTCAGCACATGCTGGAGCTTTGCTCATTGTCTTTATATGGGTCACTGTGTGCTTGAATCTGCACAGCAGGGTTACTTCTGTACTGCAGTACCACACTCTGCCTCCGCTGCTGCTGCATCTCTCTCTGTGTAACCCAGCTGCTGCAGCACCTCTTTCTGCCCCAGCTTTTGCAACATCTCTCTCTTTCCTGAAAGCTGTAGCACATGTCTCTACTTAAGATGCTGCAGCACCTCCCTCTGCCCTAGCTACTGGAGGACATCTTTCTGCCCCAGCTGCTGCAGCACCACCCCTCTCTGCCCCAGCTGCTACTGCACCTCTCTCTGCCCCTCAAGCAATTCTGGAACATTATGTTTATTAAGGCATAGTAGGAATATCAGGTCTGGGATGACAGTTCTAGGGAATTATTTTCATTGAGTCATTGGAGGAATATCAAGTTGGGGGTTGTTTTGGTGCATTATTTTCATTTACAGTTTAGGGGGAGGGTTCAGATCTGGGGGGGTCACATTTGGGGCATTATTTTCATTAAGGGATTGGAGGGTTGTGAGGTCAGGTCAGTCGGGCATACATAGTGTTTTTAATTATTTTAATTAAACAAGTAAATAGTAGAGATGAGTGGGTTCGGTTTCTCTGAATCCGAACCCGCCCGAACTTCATGTTTTTTTACACGGGTCCGAGCGACTCGGATCTTCCCGCCTTGCTCGGTTAACCCGAGCGCGCCCGAACGTCATCATCACGCTGTCGGATTCTCGCGAGGCTCGGATTCTATCGCGAGACTCGGATTCTATATAAGGAGCCGCGCGTCGCGGCCATTTTCACACGTGCATTGAGATTGATAGGGAGAGGACGTGGCTGGCGTCCTCTCCGTTTAGAAATTAAAATAGATAGGAGAGTGAGAGTGAGACACTTCATTTACTTACTGGAGCTTAGGAGGAGTTATACTAGTGACTGATGACCACTGACCAGTGACCTGACCACCAGTGCAGTTTTATAATTTATTATTATTTAATAATCCGTTCTGTTCTTGTTCTCTGCCTGAAAAAAACGATACACAGTGACTCAGTCACACTCACATACCATATCTGTGCTCAGCCCAGTGTGCTGCATCATCTATGTATAATATCTGACTGTGCTCACACAGCTTAATTGTGGGGGAGACTGGGGAGCAGTTATAGGTTATAGCAGGAGCCAGGAGTACATATTAAACAGTGCACACTTTTGCTGCCAGAGTGCCACTGCCAGTGTGACTGACCACTGACCACTGTGACCAGTGACCTGACCACACTGACCACCAGTATAGTATATTGTGATTGAATGTCTGCCTGAAAAAGTACACTCGTCGTGTGACTTGTGTGGTGTTTTTTTATTCTATAAAAATTAAAAAACTCATTCTGCTGACAGACAGTGTCCAGCAGGTCCGTCATTATATAATATATACCTGTCCGGCTGCAGTAGTGATATATACATATTTTTTATATCATTATTTATCATCCAGTCTATACTAGCAGCAGACACAGTACGGTAGTTCACGGCTGTAGCTACCTCTGTGTCGGCACTCGGCAGTCCATCCATAATTGTATACCACCTACCCGTGGTTTTTTTTTTTCTTTCTTCTTTATACATACTACATCTCATTATCATCCAGTCTATATTAGCAGCAGACACAGTACAGTACGGTAGTCCACGGCTGTAGCTATCTCTGTGTCGGCACTCGGCAGTCCATCCATAATTGTATACCACCTACCCGTGGTTTTTTTTTTCTTTCTTCTTTATACATACTACATCTCATTATCATCCAGTCTATATTAGCAGCAGACACAGTACAGTACGGTAGTCCACGGCTGTAGCTACCTCTGTGTCGGCACTCGGCAGTCCATCCATAATTGTATACCACCTACCCGTGGTTTTTTTTTTCTTTCTTCTTTATACATACTACATCTCATTATCATCCAGTCTATATTAACAGCAGACACAGTACAGTACGGTAGTCCACGGCTGTAGCTACCTCTGTGTCGGCACTCGGCAGTCCATCCATAATTGTATACCACCTACCCGTGGTTTTTTTTTCTTTCTTCTTTATACATACTACATCTCATTATCATCCAGTCTATATTAGCAGCAGACACAGTACAGTACGGTAGTCCACGGCTGTAGCTACCTCTGTGTCGGCACTCGGCAGTCCATCCATAATTGTATACCACCTACCCGTGGTTTTTTTTTTCTTTCTTCTTTATACATACTACATCTCATTATCAACCAGTCTATATTAGCAGCAGACACAGTACAGTACGGTAGTTCACGGCTGTAGCTACCTCTGTGTCGGCACTCGGCAGTCCATCCATAATTGTATACCACCTACCCGTGGTTTTTTTTCTTTCTTCTTTATACATACTACATCTCATTATCATCCAGTCTATATTAGCAGCAGACACAGTACAGTACGGTAGTCCACGGCTGTAGCTACCTCTGTGTCGGCACTCGGCAGTCCATCCATAATTGTATACCACCTACCCGTGGTTTTTTTTTTCTTTCTTCTTTATACATACTACATCTCATTATCAACCAGTCTATATTAGCAGCAGACACAGTACAGTACGGTAGTCCACGGCTGTAGCTACCTCTGTGTCGGCACTCGGCAGTCCATCCATAATTGTATACCACCTACCCGTGGTTTTTTTTTTCTTTCTTCTTTATACATACTACATCTCATTATCATCCAGTCTATATTAGCAGCAGACACAGTACAGTACGGTAGTCCACGGCTGTAGCTACCTCTGTGTCGGCACTCGGCAGTCCATCCATAATTGTATACCACCTACCCGTGGTTTTTTTTTCTTTCTTCTTTATACATACTACATCTCATTATCATCCAGTCTATATTAGCAGCAGACACAGTACAGTACGGTAGTCCACGGCTGTAGCTATCTCTGTGTCGGCACTCGGCAGTCCATCCATAATTGTATACTAGTATCCATCCATCTCCATTGTTTACCTGAGGTGCCTTTTAGTTGTGCCTATTAAAATATGGAGAACAAAAATGTTGAGGTTCCAAAATTAGGGAAAGATCAAGATCCACTTCCACCTCGTGCTGAAGCTGCTGCCACTAGTCATGGCCGAGACGATGAAATGCCAGCAACGTCGTCTGCCAAGGCCGATGCCCAATGTCATAGTACAGAGCATGTCAAATCCAAAACACCAAATATCAGTAAAAAAAGGACTCCAAAACCTAAAATAAAATTGTCGGAGGAGAAGCGTAAACTTGCCAATATGCCATTTACCACACGGAGTGGCAAGGAACGGCTGAGGCCCTGGCCTATGTTCATGGCTAGTGGTTCAGCTTCACATGAGGATGGAAGCACTCAGCCTCTCGCTAGAAAACTGAAAAGACTCAAGCTGGCAAAAGCACCGCAAAGAACTGTGCGTTCTTCGAAATCCCAAATCCACAAGGAGAGTCCAATTGTGTCGGTTGCGATGCCTGACCTTCCCAACACTGGACGTGAAGAGCATGCGCCTTCCACCATTTGCACGCCCCCTGCAAGTGCTGGAAGGAGCACCCGCAGTCCAGTTCCTGATAGTCAGATTGAAGATGTCAGTGTTGAAGTACACCAGGATGAGGAGGATATGGGTGTTGCTGGCGCTGGGGAGGAAATTGACAAGGAGGATTCTGATGGTGAGGTGGTTTGTTTAAGTCAGGCACCCGGGGAGACACCTGTTGTCCGTGGGAGGAATATGGCCGTTGACATGCCTGGTGAAAATACCAAAAAAATCAGCTCTTCAGTGTGGAGGTATTTCAACAGAAAAAGCGGACAACAGGTGTCAAGCCGTGTGTTGCCTTTGTCAAGCTGTAATAAGTAGGGGTAAGGACGTTAACCACCTCGGAACATCCTCCCTTATACGTCACCTGCAGCGCATTCATAATAAGTCAGTGACAAGTTCAAAAACTTTGGGCGACAGCGGAAGCAGTCCACTGACCAGTAAATCCCTTCCTCTTGTAACCAAGCTCACGCAAACCACCCCACCAACTCCCTCAGTGTCAATTTCCTCCTTCCCCAGGAATGCCAATAGTCCTGCAGGCCATGTCACTGGCAATTCTGACGAGTCCTCTCCTGCCTGGGATTCCTCCGATGCATCCTTGCGTGTAACGCCTACTGCTGCTGGCGCTGCTGTTGTTGCTGCTGGGAGTCGATGGTCATCCCAGAGGGGAAGTCGTAAGCCCACTTGTACTACTTCCAGTAAGCAATTGACTGTTCAACAGTCCTTTGCGAGGAAGATGAAATATCACAGCAGTCATCCTGCTGCAAAGCGGATAACTGAGGCCTTGACAACTATGTTGGTGTTAGACGTGCGTCCGGTATCCGCCGTTAGTTCACAGGGAACTAGACAATTTATTGAGGCAGTGTGCCCCCGTTACCAAATACCATCTAGGTTCCACTTCTCTAGGCAGGCGATACCGAGAATGTACACGGACGTCAGAAAAAGACTCACCAGTGTCCTAAAAAATGCAGTTGTACCCAATGTCCACTTAACCACGGACATGTGGACAAGTGGAGCAGGGCAGGGTCAGGACTATATGACTGTGACAGCCCACTGGGTAGATGTATGGACTCCCGCCGCAAGAACAGCAGCGGCGGCACCAGTAGCAGCATCTCGCAAACGCCAACTCTTTCCTAGGCAGGCTACGCTTTGTATCACCGGTTTCCAGAATACGCACACAGCTGAAAACCTCTTACGGCAACTGAGGAAGATCATCGCGGAATGGCTTACCCCAATTGGACTCTCCTGTGGATTTGTGGCATCGGACAACGCCAGCAATATTGTGTGTGCATTAAATATGGGCAAATTCCAGCACGTCCCATGTTTTACACATACCTTGAATTTGGTGGTGCAGAATTTTTTAAAAAACGACAGGGGCGTGCAAGAGATGCTGTCGGTGGCCAGAAAAATTGCGGGACACTTTCGGCGTACAGGCACCACGTACAGAAGACTGGAGCACCACCAAAAACTACTGAACCTGCCCTGCCATCATCTGAAGCAAGAAGTGGTAACGAGGTGGAATTCAACCCTCTATATGCTTCAGAGGTTGGAGGAGCAGCAAAAGGCCATTCAAGCCTATACAATTGAGCACGATATAGGAGGTGGAATGCACCTGTCTCAATCGCAGTGGAGAATGATTTCAACGTTGTGCAAGGTTCTGATGCCCTTTGAACTTGCCACACGTGAAGTCAGTTCAGACACTGCCAGCCTGAGTCAGGTCATTCCCCTCATCAGGCTTTTGCAGAAGAAGCTGGAGACATTGAAGGAGGAGCTAACACGGAGCGATTCCGCTAGGCATGTGGGACTTGTGGATGGAGCCCTTAATTCGCTTAACAAGGATTCACGGGTGGTCAATCTGTTGAAATCAGAGCACTACATTTTGGCCACCGTGCTCGATCCTAGATTTAAAGCCTACCTTGGATCTCTCTTTCCGGCAGACACAAGTCTGCTGGGGTTGAAAGACCTGCTGGTGAGAAAATTGGCAAGTCAAGCGGAACGCGACCTGTCAACATCTCCTCCTTCACATTCTCCCGCAACTGGGGGTGCGAGGAAAAGGCTCAGAATTCCGAGCCCACCCGCTGGCGGTGATGCAGGGCAGTCTGGAGCGACTGCTGATGCTGACATCTGGTCCGGACTGAAGGACCTGACAACGATTACGGATACGGACATGTCGTCTACTGGCACTGCATATGATTCTCTCCCCATTGAAAGAATGGTGGAGGATTATATGAGTGACCGCATCCAAGTAGGCACGTCAGACAGTCCGTACTTATACTGGCAGGAAAAAGAGGCAATTTGGAGGCCCTTGCACAAACTGGCTTTATTCTACCTAAGTTGCCCTCCCACAAGTGTGTACTCCGAAAGAGTGTTTAGTACCGCCGCTCACCTTGTCAGCAATCGGCGTACGAGGTTACATCCAGAAAATGTGGAGAAGATGATGTTCATTAAAATGAATTATAATCAATTCCTCCGCGGAGACATTGACCAGCAGCAATTGCCTCCACAAAGTACACAGGGAGCTGAGATGGTGGATTCCAGTGGGGACGAATTGATAATCTGTGAGGAGGGGGATGTACACGGTGATATATCGGAGGATGATGATGAGGTGGACATCTTGCCTCTGTAGAGCCAGTTTGTGCAAGGAGAGATTAATTGCTTCTTTTTTGGTGGGGGTCCAAACCAACCCGTCATATCAGTCACAGTCGTGTGGCAGACCCTGTCACTGAAATGATGGGTTGGTTAAAGTGTGCATGTCCTGTTTATACAACATAAGGGTGGGTGGGAGGGCCCAAGGACAATTCCATCTTGCACCTCTTTTTTCTTTAATTTTTCTTTGCGTCATGTGCTGTTTGGGGAGGGTTTTTTGGAAGGGACATCCTGCGTGACACTGCAGTGACACTCCTAGATGGGCCCGGTGTTTGTGTCGGCCACTAGGGTCGCTTATCTTACTCACACAGCTACCTCATTGCGCCTCTTTTTTTCTTTGCGTCATGTGCTGTTTGGGGAGGGTTTTTTGGAAGGGACATCCTGCGTGACACTGCAGTGACACTCCTAGATGGGCCCGGTGTTTGTGTCGGCCACTAGGGTCGCTTATCTTACTCACACAGCTACCTCATTACGCCTCTTTTTTTCTTTGCGTCATGTGCTGTTTGGGGAGGGTTTTTTGGAAGGGACATCCTGCGTGACACTGCAGTGACACTCCTAGATGGGCCCGGTGTTTGTGTCGGCCACTAGGGTCGCTTATCTTACTCACACAGCTACCTCATTGCGCCTCTTTTTTTCTTTGCGTCATGTGCTGTTTGGGGAGGGTTTTTTCGAAGGGACATCCTGCGTGACACTGCAGTGCCACTCCTAGATGGGCCAGGTGTTTGTGTCGGCCACTAGGGTCGCTTAGCTTAGTCATCCAGCGACTAAAAATAATATTGTGAGGTGTGAGGTATTCAGAATAGACTGAAAATGAGTGGAAATGATGGTTTTTGAGGTTAATAATACTTTGGGATCAAAATGACCCCCAAATTCTATGATTTAAGCTGTTTTTTAGGTTTTTTGGAAAAAAACACCCGAATCCAAAACACACCCGAATCCGACAAAAAAAATTCGGTTAGGTTTTGCCAAAACGCGGTCGAACCCAAAACACGGCCGCGGAACCGAACCCAAAACCAAAACACAAAACCCGAAAAATTTCCGGCGCTCATCTCTAGTAAATAGTTAAACACAGCTACTTGCATAGCAGCTTTACTTTGGTGTAACATGTATAAGGGGCTCTACCATGGCATAACATGTATAAGGAAGTGTGAAGGGAGATAAGGTAAGAGCTGTAAATGGGAGAGAATTGGGTGAGGGCTTTGAGAGTTAAGGTGTGTACACACGGTGAGATAAATCTGTAGGATTTTGATTATATAGTCAATATCTTAAGGAAAGTTAGTGCATATCTCAAGGTGTTTGGCAGCTTGCTATCCCGATTCAGTCCCGATGTGCGCTCCCGTGGGGTCGGTATCATAAGGCTAGATAGACTGTGCAGGCAAGTCAATCTTGACTAGCTAGTGCTAGTACAAAGTATAGTCAAAATTGGCACTTAGTCAAAATAATACATAGACAAAATCTCAAGCACAGATAGTCAATCTGTGCTATCTGGGCTCTGGGGAAGTTCAAGGGAAATTGCATAGTCAAAATCAGGCATAGCAAGTATTTCACCGAGTGTACACACCTTAAGAAGCTTGAATTGGGTTCTAAAGGGGAAAGTGAGCCAGTGTAGGGCTTGTAGGAGAGAAGAGGCAGATGTAGTACGTTTACAGAGGAATTTTAGTGAGGCCGCAGCATTGAGGAAAGATTGGAGTGGACAAAGTTGGGATTCCAGGAGACCAGATAGGATGATGTTACAGTAGTCCAATCTGGAGATGACCAGTGAGTGGATGAGTGTCTTAGTAGCATCTTGGTGAAAAAGGGTCTGATCCTAGAAATTTTTTTGAGATGGAAATGACAGGCCTGTGACAGGTAGTGAATGTGTGGTTTGAAGGAGAGGAAGGAGTTAGGAATAACTGCAAGACAATGCACTTGGGGCAGGAGGAGATAGTAATGCTGTCAATAGATAATGAAAATGTGGGAGGTGAGGTTGCGGGAGGGTGGGTAGATGATTTGCTCAGTCTTACATATGTTAAGTTTAAGAAAGAACTGGGACATCCAGGAAGAGATAGCAGAGACACAGTCGGAGATATGAGTGAGGAGAGTGGGGGAGAGGCAGGTGAGGATAGGTAGATCTGAGAATCCTCAGCATAGACATGATATTGAAAGTTAAAAGAGCTGATGAACACACCAAGTGAGGATATACAGAGAATAGGAGAGGTTAAGAATAGAACCTACTTTCAGTGGAAGTGTGTGAAGGATTTGAAGATGGAGAGTGTGGTTCACAGTGTCAAAAGCAGCAGAGAGGCTGAGGAGAAAGAGCATAGTAGTAGCCCACAGATTAGGCAATAAGCAGGTCATTGCTGACATTTTTGAGAGCAGTTTCAGTGGAGTGGAGAAGATGGTAGCCAGACTGAAATTGGTCAAGTAGGGAAAGAGAAGAAAGATAGACAGTTGTAGACAATATGTTAAAGGAGTTTTGAAGCAAAAAAAGAAATATGGTTTAATAGTTGGAAAGAGAGTTAGGAACAATGGGGCAGATGTATTAATCTGGAGACAGTATAAGGAAGTGATAAACCAGTGATATGTGCAAGGTGATAAAGGCAACAGCCAATCAGCTCCCAACTGTTAATTTACATATTGGAGCTGAATGGCTGGTGCATTTATCACCTTACACTTATCACTGGTTTATCACTTCCTTATGCGGTCTCCAGATTAATACATCTGCCCCCATGGTTTTTTTTATTTTTATTTAGAATAGAGGAGACAGAAGCATAATTGAAGACAGAGGGGCAGTGCCCAACTCGGGGGAGAGATGGAGGCAGTGTGGGAAAAGGCAGAAGGAGAGAGGTAGCAGAAGAAGTGGGAGGGGTTCATGTCAAGGGAGCAGGTGGTATGGCTGAGGACTATGACATTCTTTCCAAATACAGGAGAAAAAGATGTCAGAGTTGGTAAGATGGATGGAGGGGTATCCAGGGAAAGGAGGGGGCGGGTTGCTGAGTGTTATGCAAGCCCAGCAATCCTCTAGTCTCCTGCGTACTAAAGCTTCACCTTTAGCAGCTGCCTTCCCTAGGTGGATTAGGTCCACCTGGTACTCAGATGCCCCCAGGTCTTAATGTGGACAAGGAAACTATTGGAGGCTGGGCAAGTGCAAGGAAAATATGCTGGAATAGCATACTTACCTACTCTCCCGGAAGCTGCGGGAGGCTCCCGTTTTTTGGGGTAGCCCCCCGCACCCCCGGAAGAGTGGGCAGGTCTCCCGCATCCTGCTCGCACCCTAGTGATGCGAGCAGGATGGAGAGAGAACCTCCCACATTCGCGGGTCCGTCGGGTGGAGAAGGGGTTAAAATGATGCAAATCGCGTAATTTAGCCCCCCCCCCCCCTTCCCGCTAATCACGGCATTTCCCAATGCAGGGGTGGGGCTTAGTGATGTCACAGTCCAGCCCCGCCCCCTGAAGACACTGCAGCGTCTCCTCTCTGGGCTTCTCCCGGAGAGGAGAAATAAAATGTAGGTAAGTATGTGGAATAGACACCCACCTGGCACAGAGTGTGTTAAGGCTAGACAGACAGGCACACACTAGACAAGGACTAAACAAAACTGGACTGGCAGGTACGTGTAAATAGCTGGAGAATAACACAGTGGGATCAGGACTGGGTAAGACACATCAACTGGTACATAAATATTAAAGGAATGCTCCAGGAGGCTGTTACTCCTGGCAACCACAGTAACAGACACAAAGGATAAATATTACTGTTGGGAGATGACAGTGGCAGGAGTGCTAGGTACTTGGGAGGTGATTACAGTTTAATATCCAATGAATAATACAATGTACTGTACACCTACCAACAGCACACAAACAATGAACTGGTTGCAGGAACAAACAATAGGGGTTCTGCAAAGGTGCAGCTGAGGAAAAAAGTTAGACCGTAAACACACAAAGCTACTGTATGCTCCCACACAGAGATACAAGGGACAGACAATAAAGGTTCCGCCAGGCTGCAGCTGTGTAGGAATGGACAATAGACACCAAACACAGAACTCTCCCAAAAGGTGGATTGCCCATGGGCTGGGAGAGAACATATAACATGCAAAAAAAACAGCAATAATCTGTGAGGCAGAAAGGGAACACAAAAGTACTAGTACCAGAAAAGGATTTAGCAAACAGGATAGGTAATGGAATGTTCTGGGGCTGGACACAAAGGTATAAACCAGAATCTGCGGCTAAGGCTGAGTGGCAAGGGCTCACACTGGAACAGAAACTCTATGACCAGCAAGAAGGGCAAGGCAGATTCAGAAGATAAAGAGACAGGAGCCAATCACCAGCCTCCTGCAGCCAAGCCTCCAAAGACACTAATACCATGCAGCTGCTACAGCAATTAAGCAGACAGAACAGAGCTGCAGAGCTGCAGACAGCACATGTAACACTGAGGGTCTGGTGGGATGTAATGTCCTGATGTATGGAGTCAATTTTAGATGTGATATGGGTAGCAAAATCAAGGTCAGAGAGTGAGGAGGTAGACAAGGAGAGGGAGGGTAGAGCATACCTCCCAACATGACCCTCTCCAGGAGGGACAAAATACTCTGCTCCTGGATTTTTCTCTTAATTTATTATTGCCGGCACCTGTGTTGAACAGGTTAATGGATAAGAAAGGTGTTTCAGCACAGGTGATGGCAATCGTAAATTAAGAGGGAAGTCCAGGAGCAGAGCATTCTATCCCTCCTGGAGAGGGTCATGTTGGGAGGTTTGGTAGAGGAGTGAGTTGGAAGTGGTGAAAAGACATTACGGTTTCAGGACTGATAGTAGATGAGGATGTTGATATACCACTGTTCAGAGAGAGATGTGGCAGCACTGTAGGTGCATTTAAAATAGGGTAAGTCTGCCTTAGAGCACAATTTCTTCCACTGTCACCTGGTGGTTCGTGGACACATTTACAGGTATCTGGTGCATTTGGAATGTCAGGGTTGATGTGTAGATCTGTATAGCTTGCATGGTGCAGGCTCCTGAGCTAGGAAGGGAAACTGCAAGAGCTGGGCAGGGAGTTTAGTGTGATGTGGAAAGTGGAGATGTGAGGTAAAAGGGACAGGATACATGCCTCCCAACATGACCCTCTCCAGGAGGGACAGAATGCTCTGCTCCTGGACTTCCCTCTTACTGTATGACTTCCATCACTTGTGCTGAAACACCTTTCTTATCCATTAACCTGTTCAAAACAGGTGATGCAATCACACATTAAGAGAAAAGTCCAGAAGCAGAGCATTGTGTCCCTCCTGGAGAGGGTCATGTTGACATCACATGCAGCCGCTGCGACCCGGGGCAGCGACAAGTAACTCCTGGCCAGCCGCAGGAGCTGCGCTGACTGGGAGTTACTCTTCAAGTACAAAAGCATCGCCGTACTTGTGTGGGGGGGCCGGACTGACATGTGGGGCGGACTAGCCCTGTGCTGGGCATCCCCCCCGCATGTCTGGGAAGATGATCGTAGCTGTGCTAAATTTAGAACAGCTACGATCAACTCGGAATGACCCCCTTTGAGCGGTGCCAGAATTTAGGATGAGGTGAATGGAAACACTCCTCTGTGCACGTTGGGTATGGTTTACCGGCGCCTGTAATACCGACAATTATAATACCTCCACCAAAATGCTGATGTGTTTGTAAGACCGACATGTAATATGTCTACATGGCCAATACACTAGTATTTAAAATCCCATCAATAGATATACCGCAGGGCCGTAACTAGGTGTGTGCCGGCGGTGCCTGGCACACAGCGCATGTGCACTGAGGGAGCAGGACCACCGGCAACACCAGCAGGTCCACGCTGCTCAGTGTGTCCACAGAAGTTACTATATCTCCGTCAGCGTCAGATCAGGTACTGTACCTCCTCCTCCTCCTCTGCTAGGCCGCCTATCGGTTCTTGCAGTATTAGGTTTTTTTCCTGAAAGGTAGCGTGTCCACAGGTCCGTGATTAGGCCACGCCCCCTGACTTTGCTGTCTGTTCTGTCTAGGGTTCTTTACATCCCTCTCTCTTCTCCTGGAGGTAAGGTAACACAGTGAGAACAGTGGAGTGTGTGCTGGGGGAATAGGCTGTGTGTGTAGGAAACAGGCTGTTTTTGTAGTGATTAGGGGTTAGGGTGTGTGTGTGTGTGTGCGTGCACAGGCGCTGCGGGAACAGGCTGTGTGTGTAGTCACTGGAGGAGACAAACTGTGTGTGTGTAGTGACTATGTGTGTAGTGATCTATCTATTCTGTCCACCTAATGTGTAAAAGGGGACGCTGTCTGCCGTAATGTGTAAAAAGGGGGCGCTGTCTGCCGTAATGTGTAAAAAGGGGGACGCTGTCTGCCGCAATGTGTTAAAAGGGGACGCTGTCTGCCGCAATGTGTTAAAAGGGTGACACTGTCTGCCGTAATGTGTAAAAAGGGGAAGCTGTCTGCTGTAATGTGTAAAAAGGGGATGATATCTGCCGTAATGTGTAAAAGGGGCTCTACATGATGTAGTGGCGCTTCTGTGCGGTGTAATTTGAATAATGGAGACTACTGTGCAGTGTAATATGAATTGGTATTATTTTGTTGCCACACCCCTTCCCAATGAAGCCATGCCCCTATATTTTTTTCTGCGCGCCTACGGCGTGCACTGCCCCTGTTTTGCACGTGGGGGGGGGGCGCCGATGCCGTTTCTTGCACAAAGCACCAAAATGTCTAGTTACGGCACTGATATACCGATAGGGTTAAAATATCAACATGTATTAAATATCTACAATCAGGATACCGGCAGATCCTTATACCGACATAGTTAGAATGCAGACCATTTACCATACCGACAAAAGTCAAAATTCCAACAGCCAAATTACCGACAAACAGCATACCGACACTAATGTGATACTGACAAACACAATACCGACAACTGAAATCCTGGCATTCATCAGTAATTCAAAATACCGAAATCCAAAATACCGACATGTTGAAATGCTGACAAACTATATACAGTTAAAATACCAACGCTGAATATCCCGAAGCCAATATACCATTAGTGCAAAATACCGGCACCGACAATGCAAGAGATTGTTTAAATCACCAGCGGCCCAGACACCATCATTTGTAACCCATCCCCCCAACACCACCACCAGTGTCGCAGTACTGTATCTGCTATGTCACACTGCTTATCCTTCATGTGAGTGTAGTATTTTATGCCGGCGCTTGGGATCCCGGCATCCAGCATACCGGTGCCGGGATCCCGATCACCGGCATGCAGGCAGCAGGGTGAGCGCAAAAGAGCCCATTGCAGGCTCGCTGCGCTTGCCACACTGCGGGCCTGGTGGCACGCTACTCACGCCATGCTATTTATTCTCCCTCCAGGGGTGTGGTGGACACCCCGAGAGGAAGAGTAGTTGTCGGTTTGCCGGCTGTCGGGTTCCGGCGTCGGTATGGTGAGCGCCGGGATCCCAACAGCCGGCATATCAAATGCCTCCCTTTCATCTACCTAAAGCTATTTACCGGTCAATGCCAGCTACACCATTAAATCGAGCCGCCATGTCCTATTAGCCGCCTTGTCACTTTAGCCCCCATGTCACATTAGCCCCCATGTCATACTGCCTATCCATCATGTCTAACATGGCTGTTCCTAAAGGCTAAAGCTAGTGTTACCGTCTAAACATTGGCGCCCCTCCCCATGGTGACACCTGCTGCGGGTCGGCAAAGCATAGAGAGGAAGGAAGGGAGCTGGCAACTGTGCCTAGGGACAGAGAGAGGGAGGGGAGATGGGAACTGTGCCCAGAGAAGGAGGGGAGCTGGAAACGGTGCCCAGGGAGGGAGAGAGCTGGGACCCGGTCAGTGCACAGCTGCACTGTTAAATTAACACTAGTGCAGCTGTTAAAGCCTAGGGAAGGAGGAGAAACATAGAAACATAGGGTGTCATTCCGAGTTGATCGCTCGCTAATGTATTTTAGCTTAGCAAATGTGCGAATGCATGTGCAGCCGAGCTCTACTAAAACATTTTGTGCAGTTTCAGAGCAGCTCTGAACCTACTCAGCGCTTGCGATCACTTCAGCCTACTCGTGTCCGGGTTTGACGTCATACACCCGCCCAGCCACGCCTGCATTTTTTCAGACATGCCTGCGTTTTTGCAAACACTCCCTGACAACGGTCAGTTGACACCCAGAAACGCCCCCTTCCTGTCAATCTTCTTGCGGCCGCCAGTGCGAAGGAAAACTTTGCTAGAACCTGAGCACAACTACAAAGAGCTTTGTACACGTACGTCGCGCGTGCGCATTGCGGGGCATACGCATGCGCAGAAATGCCATTTTTTTACCTGATCGCTGCGCTGCGAAAATCGGCAGCGAGTGATCAACTCGGAATGACCCTCCTATAAACATAGAATTTGACGGCAGATAAGAACCACTTGGCCCATCTAGTCTGCCCCTTTTTTTTATCCTTTAGGTAATCTCAACCCTTTTTGAACCTTAATTCTTTGTTAATTCTTTGTAAGGATATTCATATGCCTATCCCAAACATGTTTAAATTTCTCTACAGTCTTAGCCTCTACCACCTCTGATGGGAGGCTATTCCACTTATCCACTACCCTTTCTGTGAAGTAATTTTTCCTTAAATTTCCCCTGAATCTGCCTCCCTCCAGTTTTAGTGTATGTCCTCAAGTTCTCTTCCCTTGAAGAATGTTTCCCTCCTGAACTTTGTTAAAACCTCTGGTATATTTGAAAGTTTCTATCATGTCCCCCCTTTCCCTTCTCTCCTCCAAACTATACATGTTAAAATCTTTTAGCCTTTCCGGGTAAGTTGTGATGTAGGCCATGCACCATTTTAGTTGCCCTTCTTTGTACACTCTCTAATATATTTATATCCTTCTGGAGATATGGGCCCTCATTCCGGGTTGTTCGCTCGCTAGCTGCTTTTAGAAGCAGTGCACATGCTAGGTCGCCGCCCACTGGGAGTGTATCTTAGCTTAGCAGAAGTGCGAACGAAAGATTAGCAGAATTGCGAGTGAAAAATTTCATGCCATTTCTGAGTAGCTCCAGACCTACTCCTATCTTGCGATGACTGCAGTCTGTTTAGTTTCTGGTTTGACGTCACAAACACGCCCTGCGTTTGGCCAGCCACTCCCCTGATTCTCCAGCCACGCCTGCATTTTTTTTTTTGCCTGGCACGCCTGCGTTTTTTAGCACACTCCTTGAAAACGCAGAGTTGCCGCCCAGAAACACCCACTTCCTGTCAATCATACTGCAATCACTCGAGCGACTGAAAAACGTCACTCGAGCTTGGGTAAAACTACAAAGTTTTGTGTGAAAGTACTTAGCGCATGCGCACTGCGTACCATGCGCATGCGCAGAATTGCCGTTTATTCACTTGATCGCTGCGCTGCGAAAATCGGCAGCGAGCGATCAACTCGGAATGACTACCATGGTCTCCATAACTGGACACAGTATTCTAGATGAGGCCATACCAATGACCTATACAGTGGCATTATTACTTCTTTTTTTCCTGCTACTGATTCCTCTCCCTGGGGGTAATTCCAAGTTGATCGCAGCAGGATTTTTGTTAGCAATTGGGCAAAACCATGTGCACTGCAGGGGAGGCAGATATAACATGTGCAGAGACAGTTAGATTTGGGTGTGGTATGTTCAATCTGCAATCTAATTTGCAGTGTAAAAATAAAGCAGCCAGTATTTATCCTGCACAGAAATAAAATAACCCACCCAAATCTAACTCTTTCTGCACATGTTATATCTGCCTCCCCTGCAGTGCACATGGTTTTGCCCAATTGCTATCAAAAATCCTGCTGCGATCAACTTGGAATTACCCCCCCTATGCAACCAAGCATCTGACTTGCCTTTCTCATTGCTTTGTTGCATTGCTTTCCTGCCTTTAAGTCACTTGAAATAGTGACTCCTAAATGCCTTTCCGCCTCAGTAGTTTCCAATTGAGTACCCTTGATACTATATTTAGCCTTTGGGTTTTTGAGACCCAAGTGCATGATTTTGCATTTTTTAGCATTAAACTGTAGTTTCCACGTTCTTGACCATTTTTCAAACCTAGCTAGGTCATCAATCATTTGTTTTACCCCTCCTGGTATGTCTACCCTGTTGCATATATTTGTATCATCTGCAAAAAGGCATACTTTCCCTTCAATACAATTTGCAATGTCACCAACAAAGATATTAAAGAGAACTGGTCCGAGTACAGATTCCTGGGATACTCCACTGGTAACATTTCCCTCCATAGATTGCACTCCATTTACTACAACTGTCTGTTTCCTATCCTGCAAGCAGGTTCTTATCCATTTAACTGTTTTAGATTCCACCCCCACGCTTTCAAGTTTATTTAGCAGTCTGCGATGCCTTACTAAAGTCTAGATATGCTACATCTACAGCTCCCCCTTTATCTATTATTTTCATCACAGAGTCAAAAAAGTCAATAGGATTTGTTTGGCATCATCTCCCACCAGTAAATCCATGCTGTTTTGGATCCTGTAAGTTGTTTGATTTAAGATATTCCACGACTCTTTCTTTTAATAGTTTTTCCATTACTTTCCCTACTACTGATGTAAGGCTTACTGGTCTGTAGTTACTTGCTTCTGCTTTTGTACAGTGGAACTACATTCACTCTTTTCCAGTCCTCTGGAATGGCACCTGTATTTAGTGACTGGTTAAATAATTCTGCTAATGGTGCCACCAGCACATCTTTTAGCTCTTTTAGTATACTTGGGTGTATCCCATCTGGCCCCATTGATTTATCCACTTCTAGTTTTGAAAGTTCTGTTAGGACCTTCTCCTCTGTAAATGTACTTTCATCTACCTTATTTTTATGAATGTCCTTGCAACTTAACTGTGGCCCCTTCCCTTCTCCTTCTGTAGTAAATACTGAGCAAAAATAATTATTTAGGTGATCTGCTATTGCCTTGTCTCCCTCCACCAAATTCTCACTCTCTGTCTTAAGTCTTATTATTCCTCCATTTGATTTTCTCCTTTCATTTATATACTTAAAAAACGTTTTGCTCCCTTTATCTACTGACTGGACCATTGTCTCCTCAGCTTCTGCCTTGGCACATCTGATCACTTTCTTTGCATCCTTCCATCTGTCAAGATACACCTCTTTGTCATTATTATTTTGAGTCTGTTTGTATTTCCTAAAAGCCATTTTTTTTGCTTTCACACTAATTGATACTTCTTTTGTGAACCACACTGGCTTCCTTTTCCTGGTGCTTTTCCTAACCCCTTTGATACAAAGGTCTGTTGCCCATAGTATTGCACTTTTCAGTTTTTCCCACCTCTCCTGCACCCCTTCCAAGTTTCTCCGGTCCGCCAATGAATCACTTAAACATCTCCCCATTTTTGCAAAGTCAGCATTTCTAAAATCCAACACCTTTGTTTTTGTGTGACAGGAGTTGGATCCTGTCTTTATACTCAACCATACTGCTTGATGATCACTGGATCCCAGGTGCTCACCCACATATATGTCTGATATCCTGTCACCATTTGTGAGAATTAAATCTAATATTGAGTCTTTGTGAGATGCTCCCTGTAAGGAATTTAGAAAATTGGCACTTGTAGCTGAACTTGCAAAGGACCCCTCCCAATTTACATCAGGTAAATGAAAGTCTCTCATGATTATGACTTCTCCCTTTAAAGCCATTTAGGGATGTCCAACAATACGTTCCTGTCCAAATCCTGCCCCTGGCCTGGTGGTCTATAGATCACCCCAATGCGAATAATGGCCCTCATTCCGAGTTGTTCGCTCGCAAGGCGATTTTAGCAGAGTTACACACGCTAAGCCGCCGCCTACTGGGAGTGAATCTTAGCTTCTTAAAATTGCGAACGATGTATTCGCAATATTGCGATTACAAACTACTTAGCAGTTTCTGAGTAGCTTCAACCTTACTCGGCATCTGCGATCAGTTCAGTGCTTGTCGTTCCTGGTTTGACGTCACAAACACACCCAGCGTTCGGCCAGACACTCCTCCGTTTCTCCAGCCACTCCCGCGTTTTTTCCGGAAACGGTAGCGTTTTTATCCACACGCCCATAAAACGCCATGTTTCCGCCCAGTAACACCCATTTCCTGTCAATCACACTACGATCGCCGGAGCGAAGAAAAAGCCGTGAGTAAAAATACTATCTTCATAGCAAAATTACTTGGCGCAGTCGCAGTGCGAACATTGCGCATGCGTACTAAGCAGAAAAACGCTGCGATGCGAAGAAAAATACAGAGCGAACGACTCGGAATGAGGGCCTATGTCCTTCTCCCCGGTTTCTGTGGTGACCCAAAGGGCCTCAGTTTTGTCATCAATATTTTGTATTAAAGTAGCATTTATGCTTT
This sequence comes from Pseudophryne corroboree, assembly GCF_028390025.1. Taxonomy (NCBI): domain Eukaryota; kingdom Metazoa; phylum Chordata; class Amphibia; order Anura; family Myobatrachidae; genus Pseudophryne; species Pseudophryne corroboree. Next base: position 559,861,877 of record NC_086445.1, read on the forward strand.
TTTTCACATACATTGCTAACCCTCCTCCTATTCTTCCCATGCTAAATAAATTGTATCCTGGTATAGCTATGTCCCAGTCATGATTCTCATTGCACCATGACTCTGTAATTGCCACAATATCCAGGTTATCCCTTGTCGTTATCGCAATTAGCTCCTAAGCTCCTAGCATTTGCACACATAGCTTTAAGAATTTTGTTTGTGTGTCTGTTATTAGTAGCCATGTCCAGACAGTACAAAATAAATGACAAGTTTAAAGTTGAAATTACCTGTTTGGTTGGTGAGATGGCAACTGTCCCCAGGGACAGAGAGAGGGATGGAGGGAGGACAGCTGGAAACATTGCCCAGGAAGGGATAGAGGGAAGGATGGGAGCTGGAAATCAGTCAATGCACAGCAGCCAGTTAAATCGAGCTGCCAAGTCCAATTAGCTGTCTTGTCACATTAGCCCCATGTCATACTGCCTTTCCATCATGTCTAACATGACTGTCCCTAAAGGCTAATGCCAGTGCTACTGTCTAAACATCGACGCCCCTCCCCGTGGTCACACCCACTTCGGTTAACACTAGTGAGGCCGGCAAATTTGTATATTTGTATTCCATTAAAAATGGTGGAGTGCCCTCGAGGGTATGGGATCTGGTCCTCAAAGGTAGGGGGTGTGGTCACTCCTTGGGTCCGTTATATACGTACTGTCCCATTGGACCATTCTGTTTGCAGTGCCTCCTCCCTCTCTGTGTCAGGAGCCGAGCTCTGCACATTTTGCTACAGAGCAGCATCAGGATCCAGACACTTAGAAGTATTTTGCATTCTGTACTATGGTGCCACCCATCAGCGGGTGACACTGAGGTGCGGACCGCTCCCCCACGCACCACCCTTTTGACGCCACTGCATCTAAACAGAGCACAGCAGCCACATCAAAGTACACAGCTTTCCCAAATCTAGCTACTGTTTAAATGGGTCTACTACGATATCTGGCTGTTGGGATCCCGGCGCCCAGCATACCTGCAACAGGATCCCGACTACCAGAACGCCAGCAGTGGGCCGAGTGCAAGAGAGCCCTTTAGGGGCTCGCTGCGCTCTCCATGCTGTGGGCATGGTGGCACGCTACGCGCCCCATGCTATTTATTCTCCCTTCAGGGGTGTTGTGGACACCCCAAGAGAGAGAGTAGTTGTCGGTATCCCGGTGGTCGGGATTCCGGCGCGGGTATGCTGAGCGCCAGGATCCTGATAGCTGGTATATCAAATGCTTCCCATTCAAACAGTGCAGAGGCATCAATTACTTGATGGGAAATTAGACGGCTAACATTAGCTACCTGTCATCCTATATATTCCAGTGTTATACTATTCCTGGTTTGTTTGTATTTTTAATTCCTTGCTGTCATGTCCTAGTGTTATACTATTCATGGTTTGTTTTTGTTTTTTTAATTCCTGTACTTTTTTTGTAAAGAATTACACCCTGAGGGCTGTATTCAAATGTGTGTGATGGGTAGAGGGGCTAATGGGCACCGATCGGAGCTATTCAAATGTGGCTCCAAATTATGGTGTCTGAGCCGCTGGTGAGATATAGGACTGGTGAGACTAGGCTGGTGAGACTAGGAGATATATCTTAAAGTTCACTTAAAAAAGGGGTATTTTTCAGTGCTGGTGTACAAATACTGTATCTCATCCACTAGCATTACTCGGTATTCTCTTGCTAGGTTCTATGCCTGGAGAAACGCGTCAAACATTATACCGCCTAATGCCATTTCGATCCTCCTTCTGTTATACCCACACTACAGAACATAGCAGCGTCTTTGTTTCCCCACACACCGGATCCCAGACGGCGCACTCCCTTCCTCATATGGATTAAACCAGACGAGTCCGTGCAAAAAGAGACCGGTGTTTGCAGCCTCTCCTGGAGAGACTGTTACATCCACGCTGCTGCCATATTGGTATCACCAAAAGCACGTAAAAGACTCTCTACTTCTCTATTTAAAGGCGAGGGAGGTCAAGAACAACCCCTGTGTATTTACTGCTAAGGATCAGCTCTATGGGGATTTTAATCAAAAGCTGCTTAATTGTCATGGGATATTATTACAACAAATAGACTGACAATCAATTATCGACAACAATTGTTGCTATTGAGGATTCCTTTTGGAACCGTGTCAACTAAATAATCAGTTCACTGGCTAAAGTGTATTTTTAATGTGTGCTTCATCTTTAAAATTGTAATAATAAAATGTTTATTAGCGCTCTCTAATCCTGATGGGAAGGTTATTATATATTTTTATTCCTATTTAGTATACCAGATACTTATTGGGAGCTGCTTTTATGTGATTAACACAATTTATATTTATGATTTTTCTTTTTTATTAATTCTATTTACTGAATTGGAAGTTGCGCCCGAATTTATTTCATTCTATATTTCTTTCTCCAGGCTGCAGTATAATTTATCTTGATATCACTTTTAGTAGTGCCCATCAGGCATTTATAAGTTACTATTTGTAAAATGTGGTACAGTTTGAGTGGGGTGTGGTTAGTAGGTTGACAGTTAGAAGATTGACAGTGTCAAGGTGGACCCCAAAAGGTCGACATGTACAAAGTTGACATGGAAATGGTCAACACATGAAAAGGTCGACTTGAGGGGTTTTTTCTTTAGGGTTTTTTGTTGTCAATTTGTAGATTTCAGCACATGGACCCCCAATTAGTGTACCGCTGCGCTCGCCATGCTTCGGGCAAGGTGCCTCACTTAGCCTTGCTCGGCACAGGTTACCATTCTAAATTGTAGTGCACATAGATGGTAAAGTATGAAAAAGTCCTAAGAATGAAAAAGCAAATTCCAAAAAATTCATGTTGACCATATGCTGTATCGACCATTGCCATGTCGACCATTTGACCATGTTAACCATGTGGTGTCGACCTATCATCCGGATACTGGTTGAGTGGTGTTTTGCTTCATCTGTGGTGTGATGAAGATGTTAATTGAAAGAAAAACTAGCTACACTACACTGCTCGGATTACTCACGCTGGGCGTCTGACACCACATGGTGCATTGAGGCTTGGTGTAGGGAGACCATCTGTATATTATTTTGAATAAAAAACATGATTTTATATGGTGGTATTAATTGCAGCTGATAACCACTTTAAGATTTATTTCTATGTTGTTTATTTTACTTTCTTCCATTGTTATACATTTCCAACTTTGAAAGGAAAGTATGCTCTAGAATTAGAACGTAACTGATATGTTGTAACAAGTTGAGGAACCTTGTTTTTTCCTAAAGCTATACTATTCTACACTTCCTACTATTATTACACAGATATGTATATACATGAGTACATTCAGTTGATAACGTTAACCTGTGTTTAGCTGAGTTACCTCACTGATCATAATGTTTTTTGAGACTAGCATAGCTACATTAGTTCCTGATTATACAATAGAATGGTTTGACTTTGACTGGTAATGTAATTATCAATGCAAAAATACACTTGGCGAGAATCTTAAAAACAGCTCATAACCTTTACGTGTCATACTGGTATCTCCTAACACAGCACAACAGCCTAACATATTAAAATCCAACGTGTTACAATATTAAGCAGTGTATAATATAATAACATAACATTACCTATGACAGGCGTAATACTTGTGGCATTATAACAATAATGACTAGGCCTCAGTTTCATAGAAAAATGATGGAAGGCAATGGCGGTGTAAGCAACCCAGAAGTGTGTCATGTGACCAGTCAGGCAAGATGGATGCAAATGTTATGTAGAAGGCATTTTGTTTGCTCAATATAAGTAAAGCCGTCTTCTTTACAGTTGTAATGTACATTTTAGAATGTGATTCAGATAAATCACCACTGACTACATAATCTATCTACAATTGGCACAAGAAATTTGTGTAACGGTAAAAGCACTGGGTGACTGCATGTATCTGATAAACATGTGTAGCGTGTTCGTGCCATTTATCAATGCAGACCAAAGAAATCCACAACAAGAGCAAGACTGGAGTTAAAATTTACACAACTGACTGGTTTATTTACTAAAGTGCAGGTATTTAGAAGTGGAGATGTTGCCCATAGCAACCAATCAGATAATAATAATAATAATAATAATAATAATTTTATTTATATAGCGCTCTTTCTCCAATAGGACTCAAGGTACTTAACAGATACATAGCATAATATAGTACTGAAAATAATGAAGTACAGAAAAGCTTTTCATAAAATACAGAAGCATGTAGATACTAAAGGGACATTGGGGGTAATTCTGAGTTGATCACAGAAGGAACTGTGTTAGCAGTTGGGCAAAACCATGTGCTCTGCAGGTGAGGCAGATATAACATGTGCAGAGATAGTTAGATTTGGGTGGGTTATTTTGTTTCTGTGCAGGGTAAATACTGGCTGCTTTATTTTTACACTGCAATTTAGATTTCAGATTGAACACACCCCACCCAAATCTAACTCTCTCTGCACATGTTATATCTGTCTCCCCTGCAGTGCACATGGTTTTGCCCAACTGCTAACAAAGTTCCTGCTGCGATCAACTCAGAATTACCCCCATTATGGAAATGCTTGAGTAAACAGGAAGTCGTGAGTCTACTTTTGAAGGATTCTATAGTTGGGACTTCTCGCACTGTGTGGGGAAGTGAGTTCCATAGAGTCGGAGCCGCATGACTAAAAGCTCGACCCCCAGATGAATTACGGGAGATTCTAGGTACTGCTAAAAGTCCTTCATCTACAGATTGCAGTAATCGAGTGGGGTAGTATGGGGTCAGAACAGAAGCTGCTTCAGGTACCTTGGGCCCTGGTCATGTAGTGCTTTGAAACTCAGTAAGCAAATCTTGAAGATGATTCACCTTCTTACAGGCAGCCAGTGAAGGGAGTAAATTCTAGCTATTATTTTCTAGAAGGTGTTAGATCAATAAGAAGTATCTGAGTCTGGTTTCTATGGGCAAAATCTCCACTACTAAAAACCTGCACTTTAGTAAATATGCTCCTAAGTGACCAGGACAAAATCACATGCCATGATTTCTGTACAGAAATGCTGGAGTGTTGTGAAGAAGAGGGTTTATTGAGCTCCTAGTTACACACTTCAAACAGCTGTCATAAATGTCATTATTTGCTGTTCCTGGGTCCTCTGTACTGTCATTACCTAAGTAGGAGTAGAAATACAGAGAAATGTTTATGTCAACCAGTATTAAATGCTACAAGCAAAAAGTGGCCACATGTTCTCTTCAGTCATTCAAGCAGCAAGAAAAGGAAATGTGTCAGCCAAATTAATGTCAATGTGTTCTCAACAATCTTGTGTCAGTAGTAAGGAACTAAATGAAATTCATAAAACTGTTACTAAAACTCTCTTCCAGGAAAAGAGAAACTGTTTTATCACCAATCCAAAATCATCTACTAACTATAATGTGAATGATGCAGATGTTCTTATAAAAAAAGGATGAAAAGCCACCAATGCTGAAATTTAGAGGGGCTGAGAAAAAAAAATCGATGGACACATCCAGTACCTCAATTTCCCTAAAGTAGATCTATGCTGTTGGAATATAGGCAGGGGATCACCAGAGGTTAGTATTAGCAAGCTTTGTCATTAAACCCCTTTACTCCCCTATATACTGTCTGAATGTGTTTATTGAAACTGTTGCTGCAAAGTGCAGCCAATTGTGTCACACAAAAAATTGTAAATCCTTACATTTTTAACACTGACTCAACAAAGGATATTATTTGAACCATGGGGATCATTCCGAGTTGTTCGCTCAGTATTTTTTTCTCGCAACGGAGCGATTAGTCGCTAATGCGCATACGCAATGTCCGCAGTGCGACTGCGCCAAGTAAATTTGCTATGCAGTTAGGTATTTTACTCACGGCATTACGAAGTTTTTTCTTCGTTCTGGTGATCGTAATGTGATTGACAGGAAGTGGGTGTTTCTGGGCGGAAACTGGCCGTTTTATGGGTGTGTGTGAAAAAACGCTACCGTTTCTGGGAAAAACGCGGGAGTGGCTGGAGAAACGGATGAGTGTCTGGGCGAACGCTGGGTGTGTTTGTGACGTCAAACCAGGAACGACAAGCACTGAACTGATCGCAGATGCCGAGTAAGTCTGGAGCTACTCAGAAACTGCTAAGAAGTGTCTATTCGCAATTCTGCCAATCTTTCGTTCGCAATTTTGATAAGCTAAGATTCACTCCCAGTAGGCGGCGGCTTAGTGTGTGCAAAGCTGCTAAAAGCAGCTTGCGAGCGAACAACTCGGAATGACCCCCCATGTGCAATAATTTACTTTTGATTTGAAACAAATACATTTTCCATGACACATAAGGTCCATACACACTATGTGATATCACACATGATATCGCTCATTTTCTGCCTTCTGAGCAATATTGTGTATGATATCGCCCAGTGTGTATGAACAATGCACGGTCCACACATTGTTATTGTCCCCCTCCACTGGCTGTGCATGCAGCTCAATTTGGACTTATTGTCCAAAACTGCATGCACGGGTCAGCCGCGGCATGACATGCACTATGTCTATGAATTAAGGGGAAACACTATTTACAGACCTAAAGAATATAGATTTTTAGATATTACACTATGGGGTATATTTATAGTAACTTAGGGGTCTATCTACTAAGCCTTGGATGGAGATAAAGTCGCTGGAGATAAAGTACCAGCCAATCGGCTCCTAACTGTAATTTTTCAAAAATAGCCTGTGGCATGGCAGTTAGGAGCCGATTGGCTGGTACTTTATCTCCAGCAACTTTATCTCCATCCAAGGCTTAGTAAATAGACCCTATAGTAACATAGTTTCCAAGGTTGAAGTTAGTGATCTCCTACACTGTAATATTTGTAAGACTAATTTAACTGTTGTGTGAATGTTTAGCCTTTATGTCAATTCCTTTTTTATTTTTAATTTTTTATATTTTTTTTTATTTTATTTTAATACTATAATGCATGATTTACCCACCATAACCCTGTATATCCTTATCTATTATGAATTTTTCTAGCCCATTCTTAAGAGTAATGACCGAGTCCGCCATTACTACTCTCTCAGGCAGGGAATTCCAAATACATATTGACCTTACTGTGAAGAAACCTTTCCATAGCTGTGTGTGAAATCTCCTTTTCTCCAACCTAAGCGGGTGTCCACGTGTCCTTTGTGATGATCTTACCAAAAATAATTCCCCCACTAGCTCTGTATATTGACCCCTTAGATATTTGTAAATGTTAATAATGTCCCATCTTAATCTCCTTTTTTCCAGGGTAAACATACCTAGCCTAGCAAGCCTTTCCTCGTATTTAATTAAAGTTGGATCCCCCCCTCGGAGAGAATCTGACACTTTACTATTCAATAGAGGGCCATTTCCGCCCATTTGCCCTCCCATTCCGACCATTCATTTCCGCCCTCTCTTATGGTCGAAAATGAATGGTTGAAAGCAGCCCGATTTCGACTACGGTGGCGTCGAAAACACATGGATTTTGCTCATCCATGTGTTTTTCGACTTGTCGGAATTTCCGATAGGGCGGAAAAATGGCACTTCAATTGAATATTAAAGTGTCAGAAAGTTCCGATTATCGGCAGAAAGTGCCGCCTTTCCGCCCTGCCAAAGCTTCTGACCGTAATTGAATACTCCCATATAAATGCAACTTTTTATCATATGTTTAATAGCTTTAGAAGAATTATCTTAAGACAAGTTGCAATACTTTGGAGGTTAATAATCATGCATAGAACTACAGGGCACAGTGTGACATTACATACCATTGCCATATACTTATTTTTAAACCAGTATGAAATGAGGTGGAAAGTGTACCTCTTTAGAGACATTGTTTGCCTTGCAAAAGCTTGTGTGGCCATTTCCACTCCAAGAGATGCTTACAATAAGGAAAACTGGGTAATGCAAAAAATGGTTTACCAAATATTTGTGAGGAATCAAGTAAATTGTGGAAACTAAAACTTCTGGGATTTCATACATCTCTAATGATGGATATATTTGTAGCATGTTACTATCAAGAATACAATCAGAAGGTGGTTTTATTGGATTGGGATACAGGAGGACGTGGAAAAATGGTGCAATTCCTGTCACCATTGTAGCCTCAAAAGAAGCCCTGATCAAAAACAAAGAGCTGCTCTTCACCCAATCACTAGTAGCTGTCCGCTAGAACTAGTGGCCTTGGATTATGTAAAGTTGGAAGCAAGTCGCAGTGGCTTCCAATATGCCTTAACCATCATCGGCCATTATACAAAGTTCGTTGTGGCGGTGCCAGTAAAATACCTTTCTGCAAAGACTACTGCTGTTATGTTTTGGAAACATTTTGTGCATCCCTATGGATATCCAGAGCAAATCTTGACGGATCAGGGCACCGCCTTTGAATCCCAACTATTCGTTGAATTGTGCGGGCTTTATCAATGCAAGAAAATGAGAACTACGGCATACCACCTGCAATGTAATGGACTGTGTGTGAAGATTAATCAAACGTTAATCAATATGCTTCAAGCCATCCCATTACCTAGAAGATTAGATTGGTCAAGTTTGCTTTCCAAACTTACGTTTCTGTACAACAATACCCAACACTGTTCTACTGGCTATACTCCTCATTACCCAATGTTCGGTTGGCAAACTGCCTGTAGACCTACAGATGGAAGTACCTACAGCAGAGGAAGACATCTTTTTGCCCTAAGGTAATTTGGGTGAAGGAACACTAAGCTCGTATAAAGGAAGCTAAATAAATAGTGGAACAGCAAATGAGCAATGTACACTGTAGACCCGGGGAGAAGAAGCACCAGACGTGTGGCCAAATACCGTGCAGAGATCCCAACCAGCAGCGCCAGACACCATCCAGCCAAGGAAGAGAGGACCTGTAGTTGATGGACGCACAGGCACCACGGAGGACACCTAAGACCCCCTTGTTACAGGACTGCTGGAGGACCCCTGGGAGACGGAGGACGCCAAGGTCCCGGAGAAGACCTGGGGACGCAGCGGACCACAACGAAAGAGCACATCCCTGGTGCGGCGCTCAGCATCCCGGGTGGCGCTGAAGTCGGGTTTGGTTCCAAGGTGACAGAAGAGCCGCAGCAGGTGGTGAGACACTGATTGCCCTTCCGCTGCCGCACTCTGCCCCTGTATCCCTTCCGATGCACCACTCTGCATTAGGGGTTTTAAGTTAGAATAAGGGGGTAGGCTCCCCTAAATTCCGGCACCCGTACCTTGTTCATTTTAAATAAGGGGTAGGCTCCCCTATATTGTGCCCCAAATTTACCCCTTCCCCTGCATAAACTCTGTATTGGGGTAATAGTAAATAAGGGGGTGGTCTCCTCTTCGTCCCCTCAGCCCAGTATTTGTGGACATAACTAGGGGGGTAGGGGTGTGTACTCTCCTTGGTAATTACTAGTGATTGTTTTTTTTTTGTTAAGTGCTCTCAGAGACTATGTGTTTTATACTAATGATTACCATTCAGTAGAACTGTGGTTGTAGCTTGTGCTAAGAAATGGAGTGTACAGGGGATTGTGTTATACTGGTTTATTATTTATGATTGACTGTTTATGCAAGCTCCGTCCAGCAGTGTTAGTTAAAGCTTATATACCTGTGTGCTTACTACTACAAAGGTGGGCTCATTATTGACTGTTTATGCAAGCTCCGCCCAGCAGTGTCTGTAAAAAGCTTATACCTAGCTATCTGCTTCTTACTACAAAGACTGGCTTATGATTGACTGTTTATTCAAGCTCCACCCAGCAGTTTCAGTTAAAGCTTATATACCTATGTGCTTCTTACTACAAAAGCTGGGTTATTATTAACTGTTTGTACAAGCTCCGCCCAGCAGTGTCAGTTTAAGCTGATATACCTATGTGCTTCTTACTACAAAGGCTGGGTTATTATTGGCTGTTTATGCAAACGCCACCCAGCAGTATCAGTTAAAGCTTATATAGCTATGTGCTTCTTACTACAAAGGCTGGGTTATTATTGACTGTTTATGCAAGCCCCACCCAGCAGTGTCAGTTAAAGTGTCAGTTAAAGTTCATATACCTGTGCACTTACTACAACAAAGGCGGGCTTATTATTGACAGCTTGCTTGCCTGTTCCCGCTATTCACCTGCCTATTTGTTATTGCTGGTTGTACGAGACTGTGCTATCTAAAGACAACGCCAGCTTGCTTAACTGTTCCCGCAACTTACCTGCCTATTTGTTATTGCTGGTTGCACGTGACTGTGCTATCTAAGGACAACGCCAGCTTGCTTACTTGTTCCCACAATTCACCTGCCTATTTGTTATTGCTGGTTATACGAGACTGTGCTATATACAGACAACGCCAGCTTGGTTTCCTGTTCCCACAATTCACCTACCTATTTGTTATTGCTGGTTGTACGAGACTGTGCTATCTAAAGACAACGCCAGCTTGCTTACCTGTTTCCACAATTCACCTGCCTATTTGTTATTGCTGGTTATACGAGACTGTGCTATATACAGACAACGCCAGCTTGCTTACCTGTTCCCACAATTTACCTACCTATTTGTATTGCTGGTTATACAAGACTGTGCTATATACAGACAACGCCAGCTTGCTTACCTGTTCCCACAATTTACCTACCTATTTGTATTGCTGGTTATACAAGACTGTGCTATATACAGACAACGCCAGCTTGCTTACCTGTTCCCACAATTTACCTGCCTATTTGTTATTGCTGGTTATACGAGACTGTACTATATACAGACAACGCCAGCTTGTTTACCTGTTCCCACAATTTACCTACCTATTTGTATTGCTGGTTATACAAGACTGTGCTACAGACAACGCCAGCTTGCTTACCTGTTCCCACAATTCACCTGCCTATTTGTTATTGCTGGTTATACAAGACTGTGCTATCTAAAGACAATGCTACCTTATTTTCACATTTCCGGTTGTGCATGTAAACAAAAAATTCTAAACAAAATTTTACATACTCTGTCAATGTCACCTTTATTATTATGATTTCTTATGGTGTGTTACAATAAAATTGTGTTGTATCTATTGCTGGTCATTCTGTGTCTGCTCAACAAAGGGTAATTTTACGCTTGCTTCTATGTCACAGTGTGCTGATAATGACAAAATTCCCGAACTTCGTCAGCTGTGGCTTGAGAATCCAACACACCTTTTGACCGGAGTGTTACATATCCTCTACCATTGCTCACAATATCACGCTCCTGAAGTGCTACACATATTGTTGCTTGTGTAGTAATTGTGTGTAACCACAGTAAGCTTTTACTAGAAAGAAAAAAGAAGTGGACAAAAGTTTGGGTAGTCCTGCAGAGACCAGCCTATAGGAAGTGGGATCTAGAAAAAAAAAAGTACATCTGAGCTGTGCGGGCCAAGATAACGAGGAAGATTGGGATCCAGGAAGTGGCAATTTTTATACCAAATTGGTTGCAATATAATTGGCAGTGTACTGTAGGCTACATAAGATCCCTATTATGCTAGAATAAAGTAATTACAACACATGGACAAATGTTAGACCAGCTTTTATTAAAAAATAAAAACTTCCCCAAAATAACATAATTCACCAACTTAATAATACAAAGCAACATTTGTTTTACAATGGAATCTTTATTTCTTTATATAATCCACATATATAAGTGCATTTAGAGGGGAAATCAATTGTGGGTGGATGTCATCACCCAGCGAGTCAGCACAGCAACAGCCACACTTTACGGCAGCACAATCTCATAGAAAACTGCTTGTACCCCAAAGGATTTGTGAACAGTTTTTTGTTCATTCGGGTGGACAGCAAGAGGTGTGAGATGCGGTGCTATTGTTGGCATTTAAATGCCATGGCAATGGCAAATCACTCCATTGGCCCGCAATTGAATTTCCTTCTCATTATCCTATGGAAGTCTACGTCTGTATTTGCAATCCATAGACACAGTCTTTATCTATATGTTTAACTGACAATAATAATAATAATAATAATAATTATTATTATTATTATTATTATTATTATTATTTATAATACTACTACTAATAATAATAATAATTACACTTTTGATGCAAATTGTTTGCTTGGGGATTTTACCCACACTGGTGAGTTGTTTTTCAGTGGGGAGAGTGTCTTGGACTCCCTGCTTTGATCATACATCAATAGGAGTAACTAGGTCTCTACAAATGTAGAATGATAACAATGTCATGGTACTTAATTTATTTCAATGGCTTAATAATTTTAAGTGAATTCCTGATTGAAGTACTGTACTGGGTCATTGATATGAATAGCAAAACATGTTGTAAACACTCTTATTATCCTTTACTGAGAATGTACACAATACATATAACTGGACTTTTTCAAGAATGAGAAGATGAGTGTACTAAAATGAGTGAAGCAGTACCAAAAAAATAACTAGATGCAAGAATACTATTGATGCAAATGGAATAGGTACATAGAAAAGAATGAGTTTTCTATATTATGACATCCCATTGTGCTAATGCCAATGGAACTGTATATATAGTAATGTAATAATGTATATATAGAATATACTAATTTATGAACCTGTCTGTAACTGTCTAAATATTGGGATCCGGACTGAAAGTCGACAGTAACTAGGTCGACAATGTCTAGGATGACCACTATTGGTCGACAGTAACTAGGTCGACAGGGTGTCTAGGTCGACAGGGTCTTTAGGTCGACATGTTCTAGGTCGACATGTCAAAAGGTCGACATGAGTTTTTCACAATTTTTTTCCTTTTTTTTAACCTTTTCATACTTAACGATCCACGTAGACTACGATTGGAACGGTAAAGTGTGCCGAGCGAAGCGGTAGCGGAGCGAAGGCACCATGCCCGAAGCATGGCGAGCGAAGCGAGCCATGCGAGGGGACGCGGTGCACTAATTGGGGTTCCCGGTCTCTCTACGAAGAAAACGACACCAAAATAACATTAAAAACTCATGTCGACCTTTTGACCTGTCGACCTAGAACATGTCGACCTAAAGACCCTGTCGACCTAGACACCCTGTCGACCTAGTTACTGTCGACCAATAGTGGTCGACCTAGACATTGTCGACCTAGTTACTGTCGACTTTCAATACCACACCCCTAAATATTCTCCTTGTAACTATCTTATTTTGTATGTTTTTTCTCTATGTAGTGCCCTACAGAACCCTTGTGGCACCATATAAATAAAAGACTATAATAATAATAATAATAATAATAATAATAATAGATATGAAGACTAAGGAAGACAGAAACCTTATGCAATAAATGTAATACAGGTATAGTTGCATTTCCTCTATAAAACCTGCATTTAAAATCATAATCATTTAGACTACGTTATGCTTACTAGATGGATGGCTGCATTGCAGTTATTTCACAAGCATGTTGTATACATTAGAATTAATGGTATAGAATGGGGTATATCTGTATAAGGTGAAGGGGTTGCCATTGCTATGGAGACAGAAGCTCAGGGGCTCCACTTCTGTGGCCTTCCCTGTAGACAGCTCACACTGGCCCCATGATGTGGTAAGAACAGGTAAAACTATACTAAATACAGAAAAATGACAGTCTTCCAACTTTTTGAATAACTAGATCACGGCTGTCCCTTTCTACCATCCTGCCACCTCACAATGGATTGCATGTAGCAGATCTGGCATGCTGAGCTCAAGAGGCAGTAGAAAGCAGACAGGATTAAGGAGCAGGAAAAGCAGGAACCCTACATTGTGAAATGGCTGCACTGGCATAATGTGAACTGGGGGTACTACAATGTAGCACAATATGAACTGAAGCACTGTGTGGCATTAATGTGAACTAGGGCACAGCTATGGGGCATACAATGAATTAGGGCAATGCCATGGGGCATACAATAAAGTAGGGGGGAAAAATTAAGTTAACTACTGTAGTGCACTATTATGGGGCATAAAAAGAACTACCACTGCAAAAAGAGGTGTTACCTCAAAAAGCATAGAGGACCCCTTAAAAATGTGGCTATGGAGCCCACAAAGTGCTAGTTATACCCAGTGGCAGACCTACAGTACATGGTGCCCTGAAGCTTGATCTGTTATTGGGGGCCCCTATGCAACCAGCAACAATAGGGAACATCCAACAAGGTCCAACAGGCCTTGCTGCCCTTGCAAGGGCCTTGAGGAACAAATGGTGGAGCACAGGGTGGTGAGGTGGAGTCCATGAAAATGGCCAATACAGTGAGCTCCTTCCCACCAGCCTATGTCTGCAGGGACAGGTCAAGAATTTGGCATGATGAGAGAGTCTGTGGGCCCAGATGTGGTGGGTGACAGGGTGAGAGAATCTGCGTGGCAGGTACGGTTACAGCACCCCCCCCCCCCCCCAGCCACTTTAATGTGTACCTCTCACAGCACTCCCCGTCCCATTCAATAATCATCTAACAGCACAGCCTTTCAGTAATCACCTCACCTGCACCTTCCCTTTCAATAATCAACTCACAGAACCCCCACTTCATTAAACATCAGACAGCACACACTGCTCAGTGCCAGCAAAATTATCTTCTTAGACACCCTCCTTATCCCGGGCCCCTTTTCACCTTTCATTGCTCCCAGCCTCCTTTCAAGAACAGGCCCTCTCAGGATCGTAGTTTAAAATGGATACATGTTTCATGCTATTTACAGAGCGCAACTCCCAGCAGCTCCCACGTTCCCATGCGCCACACATCCAAACTGTAATACTAGAAGCCTGGTTGTTATGGTGTTATTGGTGATAAGCTATAACCATACAGTACATGAAAACAAGAGGTCAAAATGTTCCCCTCAGGGATTAGAGGCCCTGAATCTTAAGCTTTATTAGTTTTATAGTAGATCCGCCCCTGGTTAAATTAAATCTGTAAAATTATGAGTTTGGATTAACAAAACCAATGTGATATTAGCAGCAGTTATATCTACTTGACTACTCTGAACTTGCCCTGGAAGGAGAAGAGACAGTGCACACATCTACACCTCATCTGCTGGATGATAGCTCAGACTGACCTGCTTTCTGAATTCTATCTGATCATGTTCCAGGCAACTGTAACACTGAACTTTGACTCCATATCTGTCCCTTCTGTTTCATTTTAGCAGTAATACCATGGCAATGTAATCACTCCACCAAAACCCACGTAAAACAACAACTAGGATGCTTTTTCCACCTCTACTTATCTAACATAGAAAAATATGTCCCTAAGATTTTCCTTAAATGGTGCTAACTTATTTTCTATTATGAAATGACAGCTGTGCAATGCATTGAACTGGAGCCAAAATCTGTAATACATTAAGTACAACTGCACAGCTCACATCTGTTGCTACCATTTTGCCATTGTACAGACACAAGTCCATTTCTAATTCCAACCATATTTTTTGTGAGATTTGTCTATAAGTTCAGCATCTGAAGAGTTTAAACATAATGGCAATAACATCAAGGCGTTCTCATTTCCAAATTCTAAACATGAACCAGAAGCCAGAGAAAATGCCCTTTGTGCACTAACAAAGTTAATATTAAATTGCTTCTAAGCGACAGCAGACAGTTTCAAGAAACTGTAAATGTTTCTCCCCTTCCTCATGAACTGTCTATATGATTAAAGATGCCTTTCGTGGAGTCAGTAAATGCTTTGCATATGCCTTAACGTTATTTTGTGATGAAATATGCATGGAAAATGCACTAAGAACAAAAAGCCATTAGCTGTACAAAATTCTCCAACATGTTTTGTAGGCACATTGGATCCTAGGTTAGTGATGTCCAGGATGGTGTGTGCATGCTTTCAGCTGGACTTCATTCCACTGCATAAATGGAGCTCTGCTCAATGCATTAGATATGCGTCCTTTTGTCCAGCTTTGATCATGGGTGACGTCAGGTCTACAGTTCAGCCCGCTGAGATATATGTCTTTTTAAGCTACATTGATTATGGTACGTATTACCTCACACTACACCAAGTTCCTCTTACTCCTCTCTTTCCCTCACCATCTGTTAAGTGACATAACTACAAGAGGTCATTTTCCTCTTACATCATAATGAGTCCTTCTCATGTTCTATTAACCAGGCCTTTTTTATATCGCCAGGTGTAATTATTACAGCCTATTTTATGATTTACTAGGAATACTCTGCCATGTGCCAGCTTCTTGGTCCTCCCTGTACCTCTCTTTAGTAAAAATGCTTTCATTTTGTTTTAACACAATTCTATTAATTGTTCAGTAACTATTATGCCATATGTTTATAGTCTCATTGATGTTATTAATGTTTCCTCAATTAAAACAAAGTTAATATATTCAATTGATTCTATTTTTTTTTGCACTTGAGACACTCATGTACAGGAGTCTGTGTTGTATATTTTGATTTATTTTATATTTGGTTTTAAACATACAGGTTCAATTAATTCCTCCATTCTTATAATGCACCAATATGGGCTTGTCATCTTGAATAACAATGAATTTCAATAATGAATAACACACAAGCTAGAAATCATGCTGATATTGATTAGTGATGAGCGGGTTCGGTTCCACGGAAACCCCACCCCCCCCCCCCCCCCCCCCGAACTTCACCCATTTTACTCGGGTCCGAGGCATACTCGGATTCTCCCGTATGGCTCGGTTAACCCGAGCGTGCCCGAACGTCATCATCCCACTGTCGGATTCTCGCGAGATTCGGATTCTATATAAGGAGCCGCGCGTCGCCGCCATTTTCACTCATGCATTGGAAATGTTAGGGAGAGGACGTGGCTGGCGTCCTCTCCGTTTATTAATGTTGCTGCAAATATTTGTGCTTATTGCTTAATTGTGGAGACTGGGGAGCAGCTGTATTATATAGGAGGAGTACAGTGCAGAGTTTTGCTGACCAGTGACCACCAGTATTATACGTTGTCTGCCTGAAAAACGCTCCATATCTGTGCTCAGTGTGCTGCATATATCTGTGCTCACACTGCTTTATTGTGGGGACTGGGGACCAGCAGTATTATATAGGAGGAGTACAGTGCAGAGTTTTGCTGACCAGTGACCACCAGTATTATACGTTGTCTGCCTGAAAAACGCTCCAAATCTGTGCTCAGTGTGCTGCATATATCTGTGCTCACACTGCTTTATTGTCGGGACTGGGGACCAGCAGTATTATATAGGAGGAGTACAGTGCAGAGTTTTGCTGACCAGTGACCACCAGTATTATACGTTGTCTGCCTGAAAAACGCTCCATATCTGTGCTCAGTGTGCTGCATATATCTGTGCTCACACTGCTTTATTGTGGGGACTGGGGACCAGCAATATTATATAGGAGGAGTACAGTGTAGAGTTTTGCTGACCAGTGACCACCAGTATTATACGTTGTCTGCCTGAAAAACGCTCCATATCTGTGCTCAGTGTGCTGCATATATCTGTGCTCACACTGCTTCATTGTGGGGACTGGGGACCAGCAGTATTATATAGGAGGAGTACAGTGCAGAGTTTTGCTGACAGTGACCACCAGTATATATAGCAGTACGGTACGGAAGGCCACTGCTCTACCTACCTCTGTGTCGTCAAGTATACTATCCATCTAGATTCTATACCTGTGGTGCATTTTAGTTTTGCAGTTTGCTGACAGTGACCACCAGTATATAAAGCAGTACGGTACGGAAGGCCACTGCTCTACCTACCTCTGTGTCGTCAAGTATACTATCCATCTAGATTCTATACCTGTGGTGCATTTTAGTTTTGCAGTTTGCTGACAGTGACCACCAGTATATATAGCAGTACGGTACGGAAGGCCACTGCTCTACCTACCTCTGTGTCGTCAAGTATACTATCCATCTACATTCTATACCTGTAGTGCATTTTAGTTTTGCAGTTTGCTGACAGTGACCACCAGTATATATAGCAGTACGGTACGGAAGGCCACTGCTCTACCTACCTCTGTGTCGTCAAGTATACTATCCATCTAGATTCTATACCTGTGGTGCATTTTAGTTTTGCAGTTTGCTGACAGTGACCACCAGTATATATAGCAGTATGGTATGGAAGGCCACTGCTCTACCTACCTCTGTGTCGTCAAGTATACCATCCATCTAGATTCTATACCTGTGATGTATTTTAGTTTTGCAGTTTGCGGACAGTGACCACCAGTATATATAGCAGTACGGTACGGAAGGCCACTGCTCTATCTACCTCTGTGTCGTCAAGTATACTATCCATCTAGATTCTATACCTGTGGTGCATTTTAGTTTTGCAGTTTGCTGACAGTGACCACCAGTATATATAGCAGTACGGTACGGAAGGCCACTGCTCTACCTACCTCTGTGTCGTCAAGTATACTATCCATCTAGATTCTATACCTGTGGTGCATTTTAGTTTTGCAGTTTGCTGACAGTGACCACCAGTATATATAGCAGTACGGTACGGAAGGCCACTGCTCTACCTACCTCTGTGTCGTCAAGTATACTATCCATCTAGATTCTATACCTGTGGTGCATTTTAGTTTTGCAGTTTGCTGACAGTGACCACCAGTATATATAGCAGTACGGTACGGAAGGCCACTGCTCTACCTACCTCTGTGTCGTCAAGTATACTATCCATCTAGATTCTATACCTGTGGTGCATTTTAGTTTTGCAGTTTGCTGACAGTGACCACCAGTATATATAGCAGTACGGTACGGAAGGCCACTGCTCTACCTACCTCTGTGTCGTCAAGTATACTATCCATCCATACCTGTGGTGCATTTCAGTTGTGCGCAGTATATATAGTAGTAGGCCATTGCTATTGATACTGGCATATAATTCCACACATTAAAAAATGGAGAACAAAAATGTGGAGGTTAAAATAGGGAAAGATCAAGATCCACTTCCACCTCGTGCTTAAGCTGCTGCCACTAGTCATGGCCGAGATGATGAAATGCCATCAACGTCGTCTGCCAAGGCCGATGCCCAATGTCATAGTAGAGAGCATGTAAAATCCAAAAAACAAAAGTTCAGTTAAATGACCCAAAAATCTAAATTAAAAGCGTATGATGAAAAGCGTAAACTTGCCAATATGCCATTTACGACACGGAGTGGCAAGGAACGGCTGAGGCCTTGGCCTATGTTCATGGCTAGTGGTTCAGATTCACATGAGGATGGAAGCACTCATCCTCTCGCTAAAAAACTGCAGTGCCACTCCTAGATGGGCCAGGTGTTTGTGTCGGCCACTTGGGTCGCTTAGCTTAGTCACACAGCGACCTTGGTGCGCGTCTTTTTTTCTTTGCATCATGTGCTGTTTGGGGACAATTTTTTGAAGTGCCATCCTGTCTGACACTGCAGTGCCACTCCTAGATGGGCCAGGTGTTTGTGTCGGCCACTTGTGTCGCTTAGCTTAGTCACACAGCGACCTTGGTGCGCCTCTTTTTTTCTTTGCATTATGTGCTGTTTGGGGACTATTTTTTTGAAGTGCCATCCTGTCTGACACTGCAGTGCCACTCCTAGATGGGCCAGGTGTTTGTGTCGGCCACTTGTGTCGTTTAGCTTAGTCACACAGCGACCTTGGTGCGCCTCTTTTTTTCTTTGCATCATGTGGTTTGGGGACTATTTTTTTGAAGTGCCATCCTGCCTGACACTGCAGTGCCACTCCTAGATGGGCCAGGTGTTTGTGTCGGCCACTTGTGTCGCTTAGCTTAGCCATCAAGCGACCTCGGTGCAAATTTTAGGACTAAAAATAATATTGTGAGGTGTTCAGAATAGACTGAAAATTAGTGTAAATTATGGTTATTGAGGTTAATAATACTATGGGATCAAAATGACCCCCAAATTCTATGATTTAAGCTGTTTTTGAGGGTTTTTTGTAAAAAAAACACCCGAATCCAAAACACACCCGAATCCGACAAAAAAATTTCAGGGAGGTTTTGGCAAAACGCGTCCGAATCCAAAACACGGCCGCGGAACCGAATCCAAAACCAAAACACAAAACCCGAAAAATTTCCGGTGCACATCTCTAATATTGATTATTATGTTTAGTTACTGACCTTTGTTTCTGTTTGGGTTTTGCCATTGTCAGTTGTCATAAAAGAGGATTGCTATGGTTCCATTTCTAATAACAGTTGTTTTGCAAGAATAGTAAAGTATCAAAATGAATAAATTGTTAAGGCTTTTCCTGGTATTCCTGACATTTGGGAGTGAAAGGGTTAAATAACAAAAAAACAACACTGTTGTTTGAAATGGACTAGCCCAAATATTGCCTGATTATGGGTTCATACTGAAGGCTTATCTGCAACATATAGGACATGGCCTCACACAGGTTCAGTATTTTCTTAGAAAAACATAATTTTTCCCCTGTACACAGTGGAGACAACTGCTTGACTTGATGCAACACTGGCATATCCCCCAACCTTCTGCATATCAGAGCACAAACATTTGTATCATGAAATTGGGACTGACCTGACAAAATCTGGTTGGGAAACACCTATGATCTGCCATCGCATACATTTAAATTTTTATTGCCCAGATGTACTGTACCGACAATTAAATTACTTAACAACACCTTATTAAATGACATTTAATATGGGAAAATGACACAATGCTTATTAAATAAAAATGATGATAAATTAACATACATAAATCTAACTGCAAAATAGTATATTAAAATAAAACAGACAGAAAAAACAGACACAGAAAAACCACACCACTTTTAATGGATTTATTGTCCATGAGCAATGTATATATAGGAAAGAGCAGTTGGCAGACACTGCATCATGACACCCTCTACCTGTGCTCAGCACAACATTCAGCCTCAAGTCCCTATTGATCCTTTACACCATCTACTGATTCAAGCTCAGTCTTGGACACATAGGGGTAAATTTACTAACATTCGTAATTTTCCGTTTGAGGTCAAAGTTCAATCACGAATGACATCGAAAGTGTAAATATGCAACTTTTTGAATTTATTACGACTAATTAACTAAGCTGCCGTATTCTGCATTTTCGGTTTTTCCGATGTCGATATCATTCGTTTTTTTAGGCAGTGTTTTACGTGAGTGACTTGTAAAACACTGCCGACTTTAATACAATGAATCTCGGCCGGATCTGAGAGATCCGTGCTGGGCTTCATTGTGCACCTTGTAAAAAAAAAAAAATGTTTAAACTTAAAAAAAAAATTGCTTGGGGTCCCCCCTCCTAAGCCAAACCAGCCTCGGGCTCTTTGAGCTGGTCCTGGTTGCAAAAATATGGGGGGAAAATTGACAGGGGTTCCCCCATATTTAAACAACCAGCACCGGGCTCTGCGCCTGGTCCTGGTTCCAAAAATACGGGGGACAAAAAGCGTAGGGGTCCCCCGTATTTTTGAAACCAGCACCGGGCTCCACTAGCTGGACAGATAATGCCACAGCCGGGGGTCACTTTTATACAGCGCCCTGCGGCCGTGGCATTAAATACCCAACTAGTCACCCCTGGCCAGGGTACCCTGGAGGAGTGGGAACCCCTTCAATCAAGGGGTCCCCCCCCCCCTCCAGCCACCCAAGGGCCAGGGGTGAAGCCCGAGGCTGTCCCCCCCATTCATGGGCTGCGGATGGGAGGCTGATAGCCATTGTGTCAAAAAATGAATATTGTTTTTAGTAGCAGTACTACAAGTCCCAGCAAGCCTCCCCTGCAAGCTGGTACTTGGAGAACCACAAGTACCAGCATGCGGCGGAAAACCGGGCCCGCTGGTACCTGTAGTACTACTACTAAAAAAATACCCCAATAAAAACATAAGACACACACCTTGAAAGTATAACTTTAATACATACATCCACACCACCATATACACATACTTACCTTATGTTCACACGAGGGTCGGTCCTCTTCTCCATGTAGAATCCATGGTGTACCTGTTGAAAAAATTATACTCACAAAATCCAGGGTAGAAGCCTCTTCTTCTTGTAATCCATTTGTAATCCACGTACTTGTCAAAATAAAAAAACGGACACCCGACCTCGAACTGAAAGGGGCCCCATGTTTTCACATGGGACCCCTTTCCCCGAATGCCAGAAACCCCCTCTGACTTATGTCTAAGTGGGTTTCTTCAGCCAATCAGGGAGCGCCACGTTGTGGCACCCTCCTGAATGGCTGTGTGCTCCTGTACTGTCTGACAGGCAGCATACGGCAGTGTTACAATGTAGCGCCTATGCGCTCCATTATAACCTATGGTGGGAACTTTGTGGTCAGCGGTGAGGTTACTTTCGGTCAACCGCTGACCACAAAGTTCCCACCATTGGTTACAATGGAGCGCATAGGCGCTACATTGTAACACTGCCGTGTGCTGCCTGTCAGACAGTACAGGAGCACACAGCCGATCAGGAGGGTGCCACAACGTGGCGCTCCCTGATTGGCTGAAGAAACCCACTTAGACATAAGTCAGAGGGGGTTTCTGGCATTCGGGGAAAGAGGTCCCATGTGAAAACATGGGGCCCCTTTCAGTTCGAGGTCGGGTGTCCGTTTTTTTATTTTGACAAGTACGTGGATTACAAATGGATTACAAGAAGAAGAGGCTTCTACCCTGGATTTTGTGAGTATAATTTTTTCAACAGGTACACCATGGATTCTACATGGAGAAGAGGACCGACCCTCGTGTGAACATAAGGTAAGTATGTGTATATGGTGGTGTGGATGTATGTATTAAAGTTATACTTTCAAGGTTTGTGTCTTATGTTTTTATTGGGGTATTTTTTAGTAGTAGTACTACAGGTACCAGCGGGCCCGGTTTTCCGCCGCATGCTGGTACTTGTGGTTCTCCAAGTACCAGCTTGCGGGGGAGGCTTGCTGGGACTTGTAGTACTGCTACTAAAAACAATATTCATTTTTTGACACAATGGCTATCAGCCTCCCATCCGCAGCCCATGGATGGGGGGGACAGCCTCGGGCTTCACCCCTGGCCCTTGGGTGGCTGGAGGGGGGGGACTCCTTAATTGAAGGGGTTCCCACTCCTCCAGGGTACCCCAGCCAGGGGTGACTAGTTGGGTATTTAATTCCACGGCCGCAGGGCGCTGTATAAAAGTGACCCTCGGCTGTGGCATTATCTGTCCAGCTAGTGGAGCCCGGTGCTGGTTTCAAAAATACGGGGGACCCCTACGCTTTTTGTCCCCCGTATTTTTGGAACCAGGACCAGGCGCAGAGCCCGGTGCTGGTTATTTAAATATGGGGGAACCCCTGTCAATTTTTCCCCCATATTTTTGCAACCAGGACCGGCTCAAAGAGCCCGAGGCTGGTTTTGCTTAGGAGGGGGGACCCCAAGCAATTTTTTTCCTAAAAATTAACACTTTCCCATCCCCTTCCCACTGATAAACATGCACGGATCTCATGGATCCCTGCATGCCTATCCAAACACGGGATAAAAAAGCAGGTCTGTTTTTTTTTAGCACTTTTTTACGAACTGTATTTCTGCACGGCAGTGTTTGGCTATTGTCGGCAGTGTTTGTGATTTGCACTTTTTAGTAAATTCCCGATTTCTACCAAATTGCAGGCGTATTTGACCGATGGTGTATTGATTCGTGATTTTTTCCTAGGACTTCCAAAATATTACGAATGCCCTCATCACTGCCGAGATTTTTGCTTAGTAAATTACCGAGATGACACTTTGAAGAAAAAACGGCATCTCGGTCAAAATCGGCACCTTAGTAAATATACCCCATACAGTCATTTGATGGACTTTATTACAGCTCCAAAGCTAGTAGATGTATTTATCAAAGAAATCTTTAGGATGTATGGATTCCCTAAAAACAGTATTTCTGATTGGAGAGTACAATTCACTTCCAAATTTTGGAAAGCTCTTTGCATGTGCTTTAATGTTAAATTTTGTTTCTCTTCAGTCTACCATGGACAAACCGAATGGGTGAATCAAGATCTGGAAAAATTTGTCAGAAACTACATCTCTGCCAACTAGAATGATTTGGTTTCTCTACTGCCATGGGCTGGATTTGCCCGTAATAACCTTTATCATGATTTCTCAGGTCTTTCCCCTTCCTGCACCCAGAATGGGTTCCAACCTGTTTTAACAGAATTGTTCTCCCGTCAGTCAGTACTAGAGATGTGCGGCGGGCACTTTTCGTGTTTTGTGTTTTGATTTTGGTTCTAATTCCCCGCTCGTGTTTTGGTTTTGGATTGGTTTTGCCAAAACCACCCTTTCGTGTTTTGATTTTGGATCTGGATGGTTTTTGAAAAAAACATAAAAACAGCTAAAATCACAGAATTTGGGGGTAATTTTGATCCTACAGTATTAATAACCTCAATAACATTAATTTCCACTCATTTCCAGTCTATTCTGAACACCTTACACCTCACAATATTGTTTTTAGGCCAAAAGGTTGCACCAAGGTGGCTGTATGACTAAGCTAAGTGACACAAGTGTGCGGAACAAACACCTGGCCCATCTAGGAGTGACACTGCAGTTGCAGACAGGATGGCACTTCAAAAACTAGTCCGCAAACAGCAAATGATGCAAAGAAGAAAAAGAGGTGCACCAAGGTTGCTGTATGACTAAGCTAAGCGACCCAAGTGTATGGCACAAACACCTGGCCCATCTAGGAGTGACACTGCAATGTCAGACAGAAGGGCAGATATAAAAAAAGGCCCCAAACAGCACATCATGCAAAGATGTAAAAGAGGTGCAATGAGGTAGCTGTATGACTAAGCTAAGCGACACAATTGGCCCATCTAGGAGTGGCACTGCAGTGTCAGACAGGAGGGTAGATATAAAAAAAGGCCCCAAACAGCACATCATGCAAAGATGTAAAAGAGGTGCAATGAGGTATCTGTATGACTAAGCCAAGCGACACAAACAATTGGCCCATCTAGGAGTGGCATTGCAGTGTCAGACAGGATGGCACTTAAAAAAAATAGTACCCAAACAGCACATCATGCCAAGAAGTAAAAGAGGGCAATGAGGTAGCTGTATGACTAAGCTAAGCGACACAAGTGTGCGGCACAAACACCTGGCCCATCTAGGGTTGGCACTGCAGTCCCACTGCACTAATGGCGGATACCGGATGCACGTCTAACACCAGCATAGTTGATATGGCCTCAGTAATCTGCTTTGCAATAGGGTATATATATATATATATATATATATATATATATATATATACGGCAGTATCACTGGAATTATATGGCAGTACCAGTGGACATATATGGCAGTATCACTGGAATTATACGGCAGGATCACTGGAATTATACGGCAGGATCACTGCATTTATACGGCAGTACCACTGAACTTATACAGCAGAACTACTGAACTTATACAGCAAAACCACTGCACTGGACTTACACGCCAGTACCACTGTAATTATACGGCAGGATCACTGGATTTATATGGCAGGATCAGTGTAATTATGCGGCAGGATCAGTGGAATTATACGGCAGGACCACTGGGATTATACGGCAGGATCACTGGATTTATACGGCAGTACCGCTGGACATATACGGCAGTATCAATGGACATATATGGCAGGATCACTGGACTTATACGGCAGGATCACTGGACTTATATGGCAGGGTCACTGGACTTATACGGCAGTACCGCTGGACATATACGGCAGTACCACTGGACATATACGGCAGTATCAATGGACATATACGGCAGGATCACTGGATTTATACGGCAGGATCACTGGATTTATACGGCAGGATCACTGGACTTATACGCCAGTACCACTGGAATTATATGGCAAAATCACTGGAATTATACAGCAGGATCACTGGACTTATACGGCAGGATCACTGCAATTATATGTCAGGATCTAGATAGTCCAACGTTTCAGGAGGTACTGGGCACTTGGGGATTAGAATTCAGTAGCCAGAGCAATCCACCAACGAATATATAAAACTACATATTAGGCGTGTAAAGCTGGAGCAGAGACCAGCTGCTTGAAGGCTGATATCTCTGGTTCTGGGCATTGGGCTGAATGAAGGGGCCCTGGTATATGCCTTCCGGGGTTGTAGGGGGTGTTTAATACATAGGGGAGGGGTGGATAGTGGGGTGGGCTTAATATTAATCATTTACGGGTGTGGGACAGCTTGTTTGACTGCAGATACCTCAAGTTTCTGGAAATAAATTTCTTAGCTTTGAATGGGATAAAAGTCTAGAGAGTTCAACCTTTCAGGAGGTGCTGGGGACTTGGGGATTAGAATTCAGGAGCCAAAGCAATCCACCAACGAATATATAAAACTACATATTAGGCGTGTGAAGCTGGAGCAGGGACCAGCTGCTTGAAGGCTGATATCTCTGGATCTAGGCATAGTAGAGACAAGCTACCAGTGTTCACCAAAAGGGAAGAGTCCCAGCATTTGGAGTATATCCTCAGAGAAACTCTAAGTCAGACAGAACCAGAGATATCTGGCTGGGAAGAGCAATTAACAGGCTTGGAAGGGGACCACTGCATTGAAGTTGGATTCCTCCGATTCCTCATGGCCGATTTTCAAAAATCTGGTACCACTAGAAAGAGGGGACCCTCAGCTATCAGCCTAGGACCCTTATACTCCTGGGGCCCTTGGGCAAGAGCCCATTGAACCCATGCGAAAAGACGGTCCTGACTAGTCTGTACCCTTAGCTCAGCTGTCTCTCCCTCTCTTTCCCTGGTCTCTCTTCCCCTAACCTCTCTTCCCAGTTCTACACTGCAATATCTCCAAAACTCATAATGACTTTAAGCAAGTCACATGACATACAATTACTTTTATCCTACAAATATATTAATACAGTACTTGTCACTAGCTTTTCACTTCACAATGCAGTTGCCTATAAATAGTATTGCATAAATATTTCAAGATCATGTGACAGTCTGTTTGCTCTGTCCAGCAGGGACATGTTCTTAAATCTATCTTGTAGCCAACAGAAACTGTGAGAGCTGGACCAAATGTAAGAGCTACTGAGTGAGTAAAAGCAGTACATCACCATTAGGGTTAGAATATCTTTCCCTCACGGGGATAGTGGATATAATTTGTAGTTGTCAACACACTTGTCAACTGAGAACAACCAGATATGTTTTCATTTAATAGCTTATTGATGCTTTATGGAGCTAAAGTAATTTTATATTATAGATATGTGGCAAAGTAAACAGAAACATTCTGCTGAGCCCACTCCCCCAACAACAAACTCCCTTTTCTTTCTATGGAAAGCTCATTGCTTGAAGTCACTGGCAGCTTAATGAGAAGAGATTGAAAGGAGACTCTTAGATCGAATCCCATGTTCAGTTCCTTGTAACCATGGACAAACCCGTTTTCCCATTTGTGTGTGCACAGCTCATGAAATTATTCACTCTATTTAAAAATACTATTAATAATAATTAAGGCACAACCTTAGTAATATAATCAACAACAGCGCACATGATGCTTCCTATGAGTCAGCTTTGGATCCAGAGTCTGACATCTGACATCATTTGTTTCCCATGATGAAACTCGCCATAAGACAAGCTCCCTACCCAGATGACAACAGTGTGTGAATTAGTTCATCTGATATGATGTATTGTAGGTTCAGTCGGATGACCACTCCACCACAGCCCTTACAAGAGACCAGAGGGTGTGGTACTGGCTCAGGTAGTGACACTACTCAGCTAATAGCCCTGCCCTATGCATACTAATGACCTGATGACTGCTCTTCAAGGGAAGAGGCAGGTGCTGCACCCAGTAACACACAGGGAAAGGGTGGAGCAGATCATAGTGATCAACAGTGATCCACTGCTACATACAAGATGGCTTGTCCACATTTCTTGAGATTTATGACCAATATATTTTCAAACAAAGTCCATCTTTACTATCTTTCCTTCTCACACATCTCTCACCTAGAAAGTATTCTGTTTTGGAGAACACATCAAACCATACTAGAATACAAAGCTTCTTAATCAATGGCAAATGTGCTGTAGTAACATCTACTGGTGCACTGCTTGTTTTATTTATTTATAGTGAGACTGTGACATATGGTATTACGTCTTAATAATTTTATGCATGGCTTTTCAATTTGTAAGGTTTGAATTAGCGCAGCTTAATATATCAGTGCGTGTTGTAACAAGTAAAACACATAGTTCAAAACACAGAATAAATGCTAGTCTTATTTTTGGTTCTTATTAAACAGAACATTTAGTAAAAATTTGTTTTGGTCCTTTATTAAAATTCTAACTTTAGTTAAGAGTCTTTTCATTAACATTGATTGAAGTTGTGTTGGAAAAAATCTATTGGTTGGACATTTATGTAAAGGCTTCCTTGTGTTATGCTTCAGAGACTGCTGTGTTTTCTGTTAATGTGAAGCATATAATGGTAATAAAGGGCATAATTGCCTCACTTGTTTAACTACAGTCTTCAACAACACATTTTATATAAAGATATACGTTGTACATTTGGCATTGGGGTACAGGAGTCATTTTCACCCTTAACTGGTACCATGGGGTCTATGTGACCCTACTCCTATTTGACCCATTTATTTATTTTTAGCTATCACAGTTAGTGACCTCGCCTTCCATGTATATTTTTGTAAGGCCTTCCTAATAATGTGGCACACGTTCGCTAGTTTTCGTGTCCTTCTGTTTATTTTTTATTTATGTTTATTCCGTTTGGGGTCAAATGGACTCCTTAGTACCTTCCGTGTCATATAAATAATTTTCTCTTTTTTTTTTGTTATTTTCACTGAAAATGTGCCCAACATTCACCAGTGGCACCCTCATCAGCTCCAAGCACTACCCAGCGCCATTCAGGACAGCGCAAGAGATGCTACAGTTGTCCCAGATCTAAGGACAAGACAACCAAATTCATCTGTAATGAGTGCAATCATGAGTACAGCAAATGGTTGTGCGACCAATGCCAGCAGTAAAAGTCAGACCTACAGTGATATACAATAATCAGAAACTCACACATGAAGTATTGTGCAATATTATTTGGATTTTATAATACATTTTCTCTATCTGTTTCTATATAGGCTATTTGAAAGTTCCTAAGACGCCTGTGTATGTCGAGATTTGAGTACAAATGTGTGTTGAATAATATTATTTGGAGAAAAACAAAATATGGTAATAAACAGTGTTTTTATTCTGGTGATATAGTACATTTTTCATGGTACCAGAGCGGGGTTAAGGAAGCAGCTGCTGCTCCTGGGCTGAATCGCTGACCAAAGACTGCAGGAGGAAGGCAGCCAGCACATATACACATACAGTACATATCAATTTGTATGTAAAATATGTGCTGGCTTCCTTACATGGGGAGCAGCAGCAGCAAGCACAGGAGTGCTCAGCTAATACTCAATAAGCCCGCCTCCAGACTTCCATTGGCTGGTTTCACAGGAGTCTGGGGGTGGGCTTATTGAAGATAGACAGGCTGAACACTCTGCCTGTGTCCTGTGCGTGCTGCAGCAGCTGCTGATTCCCGGGTAAGGAAGCCAGCACATACATATGTTACATACAGGGGCGTTTCTACAGAGGAGGGGGCCCATGTGCACCTCCGGGTGGGCCCCCTCCTCTGAACGGCGCTGCAGACTCCGGCAATGTGCCGGAGTCTACTGAACATGCGTAGGCCTCTGGAAACATGGCGTCCGCCATGATCCGGAGACCAATTTGGCTACCGCGCATGCGTGGTGGCCATTTTGGTGGTGATTTCTGCCGCGGACGCTGCGCCCACCGCTGGACTCCGGTTAGGTAAGTATATAAATGGGTGTAATGTGTGCGGTGTGGGCCCCCTGGACCCAGGGGCCCGTGTGCACCGCACACATTGCACCCATTATAGAAACTAGTGATGAGCGGATTCGGTTTTACTCGGTTTTACTCGGTTTTACTCGGTTCTCAAAACGGCATCTTATTGGCTCACGGATGTCACGTGTTTTGGATAGCCAATAAGATGCCGTTTTGAGAACCGAGTAAAACCGAGTAAAACCGAACCTCGCTCAGAAACGCCAATGGTTACATACAACTTGACATGCAGGTGTTTTAGTGCTGGCCGGCTTCCCCCTGCAGTCTTTGGTCGGTGTTGCAGTTCAAGGGCAGCAGTACCTTAAATACATGGATGAATAAGTAGTCAAACACATGCATACTGTATTTGATCAACCAAGCTTTTTTGTTTACCAGTTTGACTAACTAAGGCACAGTGTATGAACCAAGCCTAAATGATCAAAATGTTGACAGAACAGGAGATAAAACTAGTTAACTGCTAATACACAACAATCAATGGGCCAGATGTATTAAGCCTGGAGAAGTGATAAAGCAGTGATAAAGAAGTGATAAGTGGAAGGTGATAAAGCACCAGCCAATCAACTCCTGTCATTTTTATAACTCGTAATCATTGCTGGTGCGTTATCCCCTTACACAGAGCCGGCCCTAACCAATTTGATGCCCTAGGCAAAATTTTGGCTGGTGCCCCCTAGCACCACCGCTGGTTCCGCCTCTGACCTTGCACCTTTTTCCCAGCACCATCACCCCTCACCTATAGCAGTCCTTATTTTAGGGTTTGTACTCCCTATATTTTAAATAGGAACAGTTCGCATATTTGGCACACAGCCCAAAAAGGGGTGTGTTTTTGCTTGCAAGAGGCATGGCCATACAATATTAACACCAATTCCAATTACGCCACACAGTACTGCAACTTTATTCACACTTTATCTTGCGATAGTGTCCATAATTCATATTACATCCCACAGTAGTATCACTTTAACTTATAAACGTTACTCCTCACAGTAGAGCCCCTTATTCACATTACATCACACTGAATTACTCCATATTCACATTACACCACATTCTATTGCTCTTTATTCACATTAAATGACACAGTAGTGCCCTTTCTATATGCAACGCCACATAGTAGAGCACCTTATACACATAATGCCACACATTAGTAATGCATTTATATACCTAATTCCACACAGTAATGTCCCTTACACATATGAGACACCTTATTAATGTCCTTATAAACATAATGCGCCTTACACATTATGACAACCTTTATTAATGCCCTTTTACACATAATGTCCCTTACACATATGCCGCACATTATTAATGCCCTTTTACACATAATGACACACCTAGTGCCCCCTACACATTTGCTGCACATTATTAGTGCCCCTATACACATAATAACACACATAGTGCCCCTTACGCATATGTTGCACATTATTAATGCATTTTCACATGACACACATAATGCTTGTTACACATATTCCGAACACTACTGCACAACCAACCCACTCACATGCACACAGCACTCACACTGCCACTAACACTGTGACCTCTGCCTCTGCTTGGATACAGATGTGTCCTCATAAATCTTGCATCAATGCTAACGTCGGGCACACCTTTTTTATGAAAATGCATCTTATTTGCATTGCTATGTGGCTAGGATGCACAAGCAGCTTCTGCTGATTAAAATGATATGCAGCATGCCTATATACTGTGTGAGACTGTGGCTGCATCTGCATATGAAATGTTACACACAGAATATAGGCATGCCGCATATCATTTTAATCAGCAGAAGCTGCTGATGCCCCTAGGCATATCAAATGCCCTAGGAATTGCCTAGTTTGCCTATGCCTATGGCCGGCTCTGCCCTTACACTTATCACTTATTCATCACTGCTTTATCACTTCTCCAGGCTTAATACATCTGCCCCATTGGGAGAAGGGTGGC
This sequence comes from Pseudophryne corroboree, assembly GCF_028390025.1. Taxonomy (NCBI): domain Eukaryota; kingdom Metazoa; phylum Chordata; class Amphibia; order Anura; family Myobatrachidae; genus Pseudophryne; species Pseudophryne corroboree. Next base: position 559,893,352 of record NC_086445.1, read on the forward strand.
TAAACAGAATGGGTCCGATCATTTCTAATAATCAATTGAAACCATTTGTAGACATACAAAAAAAATTTTTTACACAAATCTACTAGAGATGAGCGGGTTCGGTTTCTCTGAATCCGAACCCGCACGAACTTCATGTTTTTTTCACGGGTCCGAGCAGACTCGGATCCTCCCGCCTTGCTCGGTTAACCCGAGCGCGCCCGAACGTCATCATGACGCTGTCGGATTCTCGCGAGACTCGGATTCTATATAAGGAGCCGCGCGTCGCCGCCATTTTCACACGTGCATTGAGATTGATAGGGAGAGGACGTGGCTGGCGTCCTCTCCATTTAGATTAGGGTTGAGAGAGAGAGAGAGAGATTGACCTGAGGCTGTGATACTGTAGAAGAGAGTGCAGAGTTTAGTGACTGACGACCACAGTGACCACCAGACAGTGCAGTTGTTTGTTTTATTTAATATATCCGTTCTCTGCCTGAAAAAAACGATACACACAGTGACTCAGTCACATACCATATCTGTGTGCACTGCTCAGCCCAGTGTGCTGCATCAATGTATATATATATCTGACTGTGCTCAGCTCACACAGCTTATAATTGTGGGGGAGACTGGGGAGCACTGCAGTGCCAGTTATAGGTTATAGCAGGAGCCAGGAGTACATAATATTATATTAAAATTAAACAGTGCACACTTTTGCTGCAGGAGTGCCACTGCCAGTGTGACTAGTGACCAGTGACCTGACCACCAGTATATATAATATTAGTAGTATACTATCTCTTTATCAACCAGTCTATATTAGCAGCAGACACAGTACAGTGCGGTAGTTCACGGCTGTGGCTACCTCTGTGTCGGCACTCGGCAGCCCGTCCATAATTGTATATACCACCTAACCGTGGTTTTTTTTTCTTTCTTTATACATACATACTAGTTACGAGTATACTATCTCTTTATCAACCAGTCTATATTAGCAGCAGACACAGTACAGTGCGGTAGTTCATGGCTTTGGCTACCTCTGTGTCGGCACTCGGCAGCCCGTCCATAATTGTATATACCACCTAACCGTGGTTTTTTTTTCTTTCTTTATACATACATACTAGTTACGAGTATACTATCTCTTTATCAACCAGTCTATATATTAGCAGCAGACACAGTACAGTGCGGTAGTTCACGGCTGTGGCTACCTCTGTGTCGGCACTCGGCAGCCCGTCCATAATTGTATATACCACCTAACCGTGGTTTTTTTTTCTTTCTTTATACATACATACTAGTTACGAGTATACTATCTCTTTATCAACCAGTCTATATTAGCAGCAGACACAGTACAGTGCGGTAGTTCACGGCTGTGGCTACCTCTGTGTCGGCACTCGGCAGCCCGTCCATAATTGTATATACCACCTAACCGTGGTTTTTTTTTTCTTTCTTTATACATACATACTAGTTACGAGTATACTATCTCTTTATCAACCAGTCTATATATTAGCAGCAGACACAGTACAGTGCGGTAGTTCACGGCTGTGGCTACCTCTGTGTCGGCACTCGGCAGCCCGTCCATAATTGTATATACCACCTAACCGTGGTTTTTTTTCCTTTCTTTATAGTCATACTAGTTACGAGTATACTATCTCTTTATCAACCAGTCTATATTAGCAGCAGACACAGTACAGTGCGGTAGTTCACGGCTGTGGCTACCTCTGTGTCGGCACTCGGCAGCCCGTCCATAATTGTATATACCACCTAACCGTGGTTTTTTTTTCTTTCTTTATACATACATACTAGTTACGAGTATACTATCTCTTTATCAACCAGTCTATATTAGCAGCAGACACAGTACAGTGCGGTAGTTCACGGCTGTGGCTACCTCTGTGTCGGCACTCGGCAGCCCGTCCATAATTGTATATACCACCTAACCGTGTTTTTTTTTTCTTTCTTTATACATACATACTAGTTACGAGTATACTATCTCTTTATCAACCAGTCTATATATTAGCAGCAGACACAGTACAGTGCGGTAGTTCACGGCTGTGGCTACCTCTGTGTCGGCACTCGGCAGCCCGTCCATAATTGTATATACCACCTAACCGTGGTTTTTTTTTCTTTCTTTATACATACATACTAGTTACGAGTATACTATCTCTTTATCAACCAGTCTATATATTAGCAGCAGACACAGTACAGTGCGGTAGTTCACGGCTGTGGCTACCTCTGTGTCGGCACTCGGCAGCCCGTCCATAATTGTATATACCACCTAACCGTGGTTTTTTTTTCTTTCTTTATACATACATACTAGTTACGAGTATACTATCTCTTTATCAACCAGTCTATATTAGCAGCAGACACAGTACAGAGCGGTAGTTCACGGCTGTGGCTACCTCTGTGTCGGCACTCGGCAGCCCGTCCATAATTGTATATACCACCTAACCGTGGTTTTTTTTTCTTTCTTTATACATACATACTAGTTACGAGTATACTATCTCTTTATCAACCAGTCTATATATTAGCAGCAGACACAGTACAGTGCGGTAGTTCACGGCTGTGGCTACCTCTGTGTCGGCACTCGGCAGCCCGTCCATAATTGTATATACCACCTAACCGTGGTTTTTCTTTCTTTCTTTATACATACATACTAGTTACGAGTATACTATATCTTTATCAACCAGTCTATATTAGCAGCAGACACAGTACAGTACGGTAGTTCACGGCTGTGGCTACCTCTGTGTCTGCACTCGGCAGGCAGTCCATAATTGTATACTAGTATCCATCTCCATTGTTTACCTGAGGTGCCTTTTAGTTGTGCCTATTAAAATATGGAGAACAAAAATGTTGAGGTTCCAAAATTAGGGAAAGATCAAGATCCACTTCCACCTCGTGCTGAAGCTGCTGCCACTAGTCATGGCCGAGACGATGAAATGCCAGCAACGTCGTCTGCCAAGGCCGATGCCCAATGTCATAGTACAGAGCATGTCAAATCCAAAACACCAAATATCAGAAAAAAAAGGACTCCAAAACCAAAAATAAAATTGTCGGAGGAGAAGCGTAAACTTGCCAATATGCCATTTACGACACGGAGTGGCAAGGAACGGCTGAGGCCCTGGCCTATGTTCATGGCTAGTGGTTCAGCTTCACATGAGGATGGAAGCACTCAGCCTCTCGCTAGAAAAATGAAAAGACTCAAGCTGGCAAAAGCAGCACAGCAAAGAACTGTGCATTCTTCGAAATCCCAAATCCACAAGGAGAGTCCAATTGTGTCGGTTGCGATGCCTGACCTTCCCAACACTGGACGTGAAGAGCATGCGCCTTCCACCATTTGCACGCCCCCTGCAAGTGCTGGAAGGAGCACCCGCAGTCCAGTTCCTGATAGTCAGATTGAAGATGTCAGTGTTGAAGTACACCAGGATGAGGAGGATATGGGTGTTGCTGGCGCTGGGGAGGAAATTGACCAGGAGGATTCTGATGGTGAGGTGGTTTGTTTAAGTCAGGCACCCGGGGAGACACCTGTTGTCCGTGGGAGGAATATGGCCGTTGACATGCCAGGTGAAAATACCAAAAAAATCAGCTCTTCGGTGTGGAGGTATTTCACCAGAAATGCGGACAACAGGTGTCAAGCCGTGTGTTCCCTTTGTCAAGCTGTAATAAGTAGGGGTAAGGACGTTAACCACCTCGGAACATCCTCCCTTATACGTCACCTGCAGCGCATTCATAATAAGTCAGTGACAAGTTCAAAAACTTTGGGTGACAGCGGAAGCAGTCCACTGACCAGTAAATCCCTTCCTCTTGTAACCAAGCTCACGCAAACCACCCCACCAACTCCCTCAGTGTCAATTTCCTCCTTCCCCAGGAATGCCAATAGTCCTGCAGGCCATGTCACTGGCAATTCTGACGAGTCCTCTCCTGCCTGGGATTCCTCCGATGCATCCTTGCGTGTAACGCCTACTGCTGCTGGCGCTGCTGTTGTTGCCGCTGGGAGTCGATGGTCATCCCAGAGGGGAAGTCGTAAGCCCACTTGTACTACTTCCAGTAAGCAATTGACTGTTCAACAGTCCTTTGCGAGGAAGATGAAATATCACAGCAGTCATCCTACTGCAAAGCGGATAACTGAGGCCTTGACAACTATGTTGGTGTTAGACGTGCGTCCGGTATCCGCCGTTAGTTCACAGGGAACTAGACAATTTATTGAGGCAGTGTGCCCCCGTTACCAAATACCATCTAGGTTCCACTTCTCTAGGCAGGCGATACCGAGAATGTACACGGACGTCAGAAAAAGACTCACCAGTGTCCTAAAAAATGCAGTTGTACCCAATGTCCACTTAACCACGGACATGTGGACAAGTGGAGCAGGGCAGGGTCAGGACTATATGACTGTGACAGCCCACTGGGTAGATGTATGGACTCCCGCCGCAAGAACAGCAGCGGCGGCACCAGTAGCAGCATCTCGCAAACGCCAACTCTTTCCTAGGCAGGCTACGCTTTGTATCACCGCTTTCCAGAATACGCACACAGCTGAAAACCTCTTACGGCAACTGAGGAAGATCATCGCGGAATGGCTTACCCCAATTGGACTCTCCTGTGGATTTGTGGCATCGGACAACGCCAGCAATATTGTGTGTGCATTAAATATGGGCAAATTCCAGCACGTCCCATGTTTTGCACATACCTTGAATTTGGTGGTGCAGAATTTTTTAAAAAACGACAGGGGCGTGCAAGAGATGCTGTCGGTGGCCAGAAGAATTGCGGGACACTTTCGGCGTACAGGCACCACGTACAGAAGACTGGAGCACCACCAAAAACTACTGAACCTGCCCTGCCATCATCTGAAGCAAGAAGTGGTAACGAGGTGGAATTCAACCCTCTATATGCTTCAGAGGTTGGAGGAGCAGCAAAAGGCCATTCAAGCCTATACAATTGAGCACGATATAGTAGGTGGAATGCACCTGTCTCAAGCGCAGTGGAGAATGATTTCAACGTTGTGCAAGGTTCTGATGCCCTTTGAACTTGCCACACGTGAAGTCAGTTCAGACACTGCCAGCCTGAGTCAGGTCATTCCCCTCATCAGGCTTTTGCAGAAGAAGCTGGAGACATTGAAGGAGGAGCTAACACGGAGCGATTCCGCTAGGCATGTGGGACTTGTGGATGGAGCCCTTAATTCGCTTAACAAGGATTCACGGGTGGTCAATCTGTTGAAATCAGAGCACTACATTTTGGCCACCGTGCTCGATCCTAGATTTAAAGCCTACCTTGGATCTCTCTTTCCGGCAGACACAAGTCTGCTGGGGTTGAAAGACCTGCTGGTGACAAAATTGTCAAGTCAAGCGGAACGCGACCTGTCAACATCTCCTCCTTCACATTCTCCCGCAACTGGGGGTGCGAGGAAAAGGCTCAGAATTCCGAGCCCACCCGCTGGCGGTGATGCAGGGCAGTCTGGAGCGACTGCTGATGCTGACATCTGGTCCGGACTGAAGGACCTGACAACGATTACGGACATGTCGTCTACTGTCACTGCATATGATTCTCTCAACATTGATAGAATGGTGGAGGATTATATGAGTGACCGCATCCAAGTAGGCACGTCACACAGTCCGTACTTATACTGGCAGGAAAAAGAGGCAATTTGGAGGCCCTTGCACAAACTGGCTTTATTCTACCTAAGTTGCCCTCCCACAAGTGTGTACTCCGAAAGAGTGTTTAGTGCCGCCGCTCACCTTGTCAGCAATCGGCGTACGAGGTTACATCCAGAAAATGTGGAGAAGATGATGTTCATTAAAATGAATTATAATCAATTCCTCCGCGGAGACATTGACCAGCAGCAATTGCCTCCACAAAGTACACAGGGAGCTGAGATGGTGGATTCCAGTGGGGACGAATTGATAATCTGTGAGGAGGGGGATGTACACGGTGATATATCGGAGGGTGATGATGAGGTGGACATCTTGCCTCTGTAGAGCCAGTTTGTGCAAGGAGAGATTAATTGCTTCTTTTTTGGGGGGGTCCAAACCAACCCGTCATATCAGTCACAGTCGTGTGGCAGACCCTGTCACTGAAATGATGGGTTGGTTAAAGTGTGCATGTCCTGTTTTGTTTATACAACATAAGGGTGGGTGGGAGGGCCCAAGGACAATTCCATCTTGCACCTCTTTTTTCTTTTCTTTTTCTTTGCATCATGTGCTGATTGGGGAGGGTTTTTTGGAAGGGACATCCTGCGTGACACTGCAGTGCCACTCCTAAATGGGCCCGGTGTTTGTGTCGGCCACTAGGGTCGCTAATCTTACTCACACAGTCAGCTACCTCTTTGCGCCTCTTTTTTTCTTTGCGTCATGTGCTGTTTGGGGAGGGTTTTTTGGAAGGGACATCCTGCGTGACACTGCAGTGACACTCCTAGATGGGCCCGGTGTTTGTGTCGGCCACTAGGGTCGCTAATCTTACTCACACAGCTACCTCATTGCGCCTCTTTTTTTCTTTGCGTCATGTGCTGTTTGGGGAGGGTTTTTTGGAAGGGACATCCTGCGTGACACTGCAGTGCCACTCCTAGATGGGCCCGGTGTTTGTGTCGGCCACTAGGGTCGCTAATCTTACTCACACAGCTACCTCATTGCGCCTCTTTTTTTCTTTGCGTCATGTGCTGTTTGGGGAGGGTTTTTTGGAAGGGCCATCCTGCGTGACACTGCAGTGCCACTCCTAGATGGGCCCGGTGTTTGTGTCGGCCACTAGGGTCGCTAATCTTACTCACACAGCTACCTCATTGCGCCTCTTTTTTTCTTTGCGTCATGTGCTGTTTGGGGAGGGTTTTTTGGAAGGGACATCCTGCGTGACACTGCAGTGCCACTCCTAGATGGGCCCGGTGTTTGTGTCGGCCACTAGGGTCGCTTATCTTACTCACACAGCGACCTCGGTGCAAATTTTAGGACTAAAAATAATATTGTGAGGTGTGAGGTATTCAGAATAGACTGAAAATGAGTGTAAATTATGGTTTTTGAGGTTAATAATACTTTGGGATCAAAATGACCCCCAAATTCTATGATTTAAGCTGTTTTTTAGTGTTTTTTGAAAAAAACACCCGAATCCAAAACACACCCGAATCCGACAAAAAAAATTCGGTGAGGTTTTGCCAAAACGCGTTCGAACCCAAAACACAGCCGCGGAACCGAACCCAAAACCAAAACACAAAACCCGAAAAATTTCAGGCGCTCATCTCTAAAATCTACACATAGTGTTATCACACAAAAATGTGTCAGCAAAGTTGACTTTGTTTTCTGTATCAGATTTTAGATCTAAAGATGATGATGATGATGATGATGATGATGATGATGATAAAGTAAAGAATTTGAAATTTTACTACTACTTTGGAGATCACCTTTGAAACCGCTTCAAATCCACAGGTCTCTGCAAATCTGAACTAGAATAGGGCTCTTTAGCCAAACTCCAGTGTAAGTATGCATTATTAAAGTTATACTGTCTAAGGTGTGCGTGTCCTGTGTTTATTTTAATATTTATTTTACAGGTGGAATTACAGGTACCAGCAGGTCCTTTAATGACCTGCATGTTGGTATTTGTTGTTCTTCAAATAACAGCATGTGTGGGAGGCTTACTGGGACCTGTAGTTCCACAAGTGAAAGACAATATTTTATAAAAAAAATTTACACAATGGCTATCAACCCGGCATCCACCACCCACCCTTGAGTGCCCTGGAGGGGGGTGATCACCTCTATTGGGGGGTCCCCACTCTCCCACGAAACCCCAGCCAGGGCTGACTAGTTGGGGAAGGGGGTAATGCTACAGCCATAGGGCCTGTATAAATGTCCACGGACTCTGGCATTATCTTCTTGACTAGTGTAGCCCGTTGCTTGTTTCAAAAATACGGGGGACCCCCACGTCCTTTCTCCCCCTCATATTTTTGGAACCAGGACTGATCCAAGAGCCCGGTGCTGGCTCTTAAAATACTGGGGCACCCCAACACAATTTATTCCTTGTATTTTAAGAACCAGGACCGCTCAAGGAACCTGGGGATGGTTATGATTATGAGGGTGGACCCCACGCAATTAAAACATTTTTTATAACTGTTTCATTAATTAACACAATGAAGCCCTGCATGGATCTCACTGATGTGCAGTGTTTCACAAAACTCCCCCGTAAAACATTGCTCTGGATTATGAAAGACATTGACATCGGAAAATTTGAATTGAACAAACACGTTAGCTTAGTAAATTTCCGATTTTGATTTAAAAAAGTTGAAATCTAAAAAGGCCGATGTCAGCCGAAATTGATCTTGGTCAAAATAGCTGAAACATGACTCTTGGTATATTTACACCTTAGTTCCTATCTCTGGTCACTTGATCTATATATGCTACTTGCTCATTCCTGGCTATGTCAAATGGTAGATACAGGCACTGTGCTAGTTCCTGACTCTGGATTAAAATGATGTACAGTAGGTACACAAACAGATGCTAGAATAGGAAAATTATTCTAAGTCATTACAGGAATAACAAGATTCCAGCATCTAAAGAATATTATTATCCCCAACAGATTTCTCAAAGGAACCCTACCTGTGTGACTGCCATTCTATTTCATCTGTATCCACAGAGAATTGCGGTTTTTGGCAGTAAGAGTCTATTTATGTGACAGGGAGCTCCTCTGAGAGTATACCATTTTTTACATATCTGAATAATGATACATGGGGACATCATTTTACAAACTTGAAAGATACCACTAAGACTGAATGTCTAAAATTAGGTCAAATTAAAAACAGAGATTTTTTTTTAATCAGTGGATGCAAATAGTTATTTATAATATGCTAGCTGTCATAATGAATTAAAAGTGAAATCACATTGGCCGGTGTCCTATTAAGTGCAGTCCTTTTTTGGCCGACAAAAGTGCGATATTTAATCAATGGTCATTACTGCGCTATCCAATCATAGGCCGAAAAGGGCCCGCGATCACGTAATAACACGAGCTCCAGGATATATTTCCGATCTCGTGTGTTGTCGCGGCTGCGATGGCTGCTTATCGCAGATTTATGCTTTGGGTGCCTGAGCTACCCAAAGCATAATCCCCAATAAGTGCTGCATATTGGGGCAAATTGGAAAGCACCACCCGAATCCATTAGCTGCGGTAATTGTGTTCAGTTCAAAAGAATTAATTGCAACTGCACTTATATTGTAATTTACTTTCTAAAGACTTCAATCCTATCCAAAACCTCTAGTGGTAAAGCAGAGAATTACTAATTCTAATTTATCACTTTATTAATTGGATAGCATTTTATAGCATTGGAGTTTTTTAACCAAATAATACTCGTCTCAATAAACCTCATCCAATAATCATTTGTAATTCAAAGACTAAAGGGGAGATGTACAGTACGTACTGGACCTTCTAAAGGTAAAAAGTGGAGACATTGCCCAACCCAACCAGCTGTAATTTTATAGAAGGTACAGTAGATAAATTCTGTTTCATGCTTATGAGGAACTTCTCCTCTTGGAAAGTGACTCAAATTATGACAATAGCAATGGTATATAATTCAATTACTAGAGCTGCCGCCACAACATGCAGTTTAGGTGACAGAGCAGAGCTGTGTGTGTGTGGAACCGAGTCATCAATCAGTGCACTGGACCAGAGAGTAGCTACCAGGAAGTGAAAGGAGTCTTACCGTGAGGTGGGAGAATGTGTGCTTAGAAAGTGAAGTACTGGTGCTATTATAATTGTGTATTTATTTTAGTATCTTTAACCTTCTCCTGACCACTTATGTTATTTATATTAGTTAAATATGTTTGATACAGCCTGTACTATAGACCATCTATAGTGTTAAATATTAATACTGTATTCCATATTCCACAGAGTGGGAGATTGTGGATTGCATTTGGAAACCCCCCTCTACAAATCCTGCGTTTGTCACTGAAATGTTGTGTCCCCATTCAAGTAACCCATGAATGGAGGTATATTAAAATTAGAGATGTGTGGCTGGCACTTTTTTCGTGTTTTGTGTTTTAGATTTGATTCTAATTCCACTTTCTTGTATTGGTTTTGGCTTGTTTTTGCCAAAACCACCCTTTCGTGTTTTGGTTTTGGATCTGGATGATTTTTGAAAAAAACATAAAAACGGCTAAAATCACAGAATTTGGAGGTAATTTTGATCCTACGGTATTATTAACCTCAATAACATTAATTTCCACTCATTTCCAGTCTATTCTAAACACCTCACAATATTGTTTTTAGGCCAAAAGGTTGCACCGAGGTTGCTGGATGACTAGGCTAAGTGACACAAGTGGACAACACAAACACCTGGCCAATCTAGGAGTGGCACTGCAGTGTCAGACAGGAGGGCAGATATATAAAAAAAAAGCACCAAACAGCACATGATGCAAAGAAGAAAAAGAGGTGCACTGAGGTTGCTGTATGACTAAGCCAAGCGACATAAGTGTGTGGCACAAACACCTGGCCCATCTAGGAGTGGCACTGCAGTGTCAGACAGGATGGCACTTTTCAAAAACTAGGCCCCTAACAGCATCTCATGCAAAGATGTAGAAGAGGTGCAATGAGGTAGCTGTATGACTAAGCCAAGTGACACAAACAATTGGCCCATCTAGGAGTGGCACTGCAGTGGCAGACAGGAGGGCAGATATAGAAAAAAAGGCCCCAAACAGCACATCATGCAAAGATGTAGAAGAGGTGCAATGAGGTAGCTGTATGACTAAGCCAAGCGACACAAACAATTGGCTCATCTAGGATTGGCACTGCAGTGGCAGACAGTAGGGCAGATATAAAAAAAGGCCCCAAACAGCACCTCATGCAAAGATGTAGAAGAGGTGCAATGAGGTAGCTGTATAACTAAGCCAAGCGACACAAACAATTCCCACTACAATTATACAGCAATATCACTGGAATTATATAGCAGTACTACTGGACATATACAGCAGTATGACTGGAATTATATGGCAGTACCACTGGACATATACGGAGTTGTCAGACAGGATGGCACTTTAAAAAATAGTCCCCAAACAGCACATGATGCAAAGAAGAAAAAGAGGTGCAAGATGGAATTGTCCTTGAAACCTCCCACCCACCCTTATGTTGTATAAACAGGACATGCACACTTTAACAAACCAATCATTTCAGTGACAGGGTCTGCCACACGACTGTGGCTGAAATGACTGGTTTGTTTGGGCCCCCACCAAAAAAGAAGCAATCAATCTCTCCTTGCACAAACTGGCTCTACAGAGGCAAGATGTCGACCTCATCCTCATCCTCCGATTCCTCACCTCTTTCACTGTGTACATCCCCCTCCTCACAGAGTATTAATTCGTCCCCACTGGAATCCACCATCACAGGTCCCTGTGTACTTTCCGAAGACAATTGCTGGTCAAGGTCTTCCTGGAGGAATTTATAATTCATTTTGATGAACATCATCATCTCCACATTTTGTGGAAGTAACCTCCTTCGCCGATCACTGACAAGGTTACCAGCTGCACTAAACACTCTTTCGGAGTACACACTGGAGGGGGGGGGGGGGGGGGGGGGCAACTTAGGTAAAATAAAGCTAGTTTGTGGAAGGGCATCCAAATTGCCTCTTTTTCCTGCCAGTATACATACGGACAGTCTGATATGCCTACTTGGATGCTGTCACTCATATAATCCTCCACCATTCTTTCAATGGTGACAGAATCATATGCAGTGACAGTAGACATGTCAGTAATTGTTGGCAGGTTTTTCAGTCCGGACCAGATGTCAGCTTTCGCTCCTGACTGCCCTGCATCACCGCCAGCGGGTGGGCTAGGAAATCTTATCCTTTTCCTTGCAGCCGCACCCTATTCTCTGATTGTGGGAGGTATTGGAGCACACAACTGCCCATATGCTTCCCTGCAGCATAATTCCTTATCAGCAAGTGAGTATAAAGGTATTAGAGGGGGAGGGGAAGATGAAGCAAACTTATTATTATTATTATTATTATTATTATTATTATTATTTATAGGAGAAGATTACAGTAGTACAGTCTGGAAATGACCAGTGAGTGAATAATGGTCTTAGTGGCGTCCTGGGTGAGAAAGGGTCTGATCCTGGAAATATTTTTTAGATGAAAACTGCAGGTTTGTGAGAGGTGCTGATTGTGTGGTTTGGAGGAGAGGGAGGAGTCAAGGATTACTCCAAGACAGCGCACTTGGGGGCTAGAGGAGATTGTAGTGTCATCAATAGATAATGAGATTTTGGGAGGTGAGGTTGTGCGGGAGGGAAGGAAGATGATCAGCTCGGTCTTAGACATGTTAAGTTTAAGAAAGCGATGGGACATTCAGGAAGAGATAGCAGAGAGACAGTTGGAGATATGAGTGAGGAGAGCAGAAGAGAGGTCAGAGGAGGAAAGGTAGATTTGAGTGTCATCAGCATAGAGATGATATTGGTAGTTAAAAGAACTTATGAGTTCACCTAAAGAGAATGTATAGAAAGAGATAAGGAGAGGACCATGAACAGAACCTTAGGGTACATGTTTACGAGTGTAGTTGTATTCTGAGGTTGGGGGCTGTTGGTATTGAATTGGGGGTGGGGTGCTGCGCTGCGGTATCTGTAGTTGAAAAGGGGTGTGAGTGCTGTTCAGGTGTCTTTAGTGAAAAAGAGTGTGAGTGCTGCTGGGGTGTCTTTAGTGTAAGAAGGGTGTGGGTATTGCTGGTGTGTTAGTGAAGGAGGACTTCCGCTGCACCATTGACTCCCATGTATAATAGGGGATTCAGGGGTAAATGTATGAAGCAGTGATAAGAGTGGAGAAGTGAGCCAGTGGAGAAGTTGCCCATGGCAACCAGTCAGCATTGAAGTAACATTTATAATTTGCATACTATAAAATTATGCAGAGCAGCTTATTGGTTGCCATGGGCAACTTCTCCACTGGCTCACTTCTCCACACTTATCACTGCTTCATACATTTACCCCTCAGTCACAGGGCATGATGATGGTGCTGGAGACAAGCAGTCCGATATGAGGCTGGAGGGATGCAGGTCAGGATGAGGCTGGGGATTTACGGTGGTGTTAGTGTTGGAGAGATGCAGGGTGAGATGACGATGGTGAGACACAGGAGTGGGTGGTGTTTTGGATTGACACAGGGAGGATGATGCTGGTGAGATATAAGGGAGGGCTGGAGAGATACGGGGAGGGATGGCACTGGAGAGATGCAGGGAGGGATTGGCACTGGAGAGACGCAGGGAGAGATGGAGCTGGGAAGACAGAGAGAGGGATGGCACTGGGGAGACACAGGGGGTGACACTTGGGAGACGTAGGAGGATGGTGTCTCCTGGACGTTTGAGCTGGGAATTTCACATTTTACTGTGCCCCAAAACCTCAATTACTATGTATAATCTGGTTGAACCTTTGTTATATGAAGCTGACATATTATTCCTACGCAGACAGATAACTACGTACCACAGGGTCACCTATATGCATACTGAATTCCCACTCAAGACCCTGCTTAGAGAGGTTCAATTTCTTCAGAGGTCACCCATTGCAGAGAAACAACCACATAGGTAAGAAAAGGACTCAAGCACAAGGGATATACATAGGAGTTGCAAAAAAATAAAATAAATAGGCTACCCAAGTGACAAAGACTTTGGAACCCCATAAAAACCTCAGAAAGGTTGCAGAAAATCAGTGACACTGATGACATAAAACATTTTTTCCTTTTTTTTTTAAAGAGACCTAACATCGTAGTAACAGCTGGTGTCATGGGTGTTAAAAAGCATCTAGTAGGGGGGCGTGGCCTGGACGCTGAGCTGGCTGGACGTGCGGCTCCGGAACTCCTGCACGGGGGACCTAAGGATTGATCTCCCGCAGCCTTGCCAGAGCCTGTCATCGCCTGGGGGCACCATCACCCGGAGTGTCAGCTCCACAAGACGATCCGGCGCGGCCGGGCGGCTCTGCGTGTCCTCTTACCGCTGCGGCCTTCTATTCGGTCTGGCGCCGGGGGCTCGAGTTTGGTGCCGGCCCGCTCATGAGCTCCGTGCCCGGCGCGGCTACGACGGGACCTCCCGGGGCGCTCCGCGGCCCTCTGACCTCCTCCACTGTGCCCTGCTGAGTGGCCCCTGACCCGCGGGCCCCCTCTGGCCGAATGAGATCTCCTTCCACGGCCCCTGGAGGATAAGGTAACCTCTGCTGGCCCAGGCGGCGGACATCTTGCCTTTCTCAAAGTGCTGGCAGCTTCTCTCCCCCCCTGCCTCTGTGACTGCTCTATTAAGCTGTGCTCACTAGGGTGCCCCCATCTCTCCCTGCAGGGGCTCTGGATGCTCAGATCCCCCCTCACCTCAGTATTGAATCATAATATAGGTTGCTGGGGCTCCCTGATATTTCACTGCTGCTCAGAACTTTCCTGTATTACAATCTACAATCCTGGGGCGCCATCTCCTGGCCATTGCCTACGACTACACCTGCATTATGCCCCAGTCTTCTATGATGCTTTGGAGTAGAGGAATGCGCTGCTGATTGCCTATGGGCGCAACCCTGGGGGTCTCGTACTTATGCTTATTCTCATTACACGTCCTGTGATGGATCACTGACTATTTACGCTATTGCTCAGTTTTGACCGTTGACCTTTTCTACTTCCGGGACTGTCACACACCATGCCTAAGTCCAAGAAAGCTACACCCTCTGCGGAAATATCTTCCTTTATTTCTAAAATGAAGACTAGTGCACCTAAATTACCAGCCGCCCCCCCCTCCTGCCCCTGTTTCGGAATCTGAGGAAGACTCACCTGTTCCAGATCCCTCCATGAAAGATTGCATTTCCTCTATCCTTATGGAGATGAAATCGTTGAAACAGGCTTTCCACTCGGAGATCCATAAAGCCATCTCCGGACTTAAGGCTGAGATATCTGATCTTGGGGCCCGCACTAATGATGTCGAACAGAAAATTGATGAAGTCATTAACTTCCAGCAGGAGATGGAACATTCGGTCCACGCTATGCAGGAAGACATCTACCTACTCCAAGACCAACAGGAGGATGCAGATAATCGTGCATGACGTAATAATCTACGTATTAAATACATTCCGGAGTCGGTGGAACCAGCACAACTGGAAGATTTCCTCCTCCACTTTTTTCAACATCTCCTGCCGGACACTCCGCGTGAGCAGTTCCTCCTAGATAGGGCTCATCGCTCCCTGCGCCAAAAGCCTTCACCATCGTCCCCGCCGAGAGATGTGATCTTACGCTGTCACTACTTCAAAACTAAGGACAGAATACTGACTGCTGCTCGGAACAAGGACATGTGTCTGTTTGAAACGCATAAGCTGCTGGTATTTCAGGACTTATCCCCTACTACTCTTAAGAGGCGATTTGACCTGAGGGAGTACACCCAAATCCTCAGAGAAAATCAAATCCGCTATAGATGGGGTTATCCCTTTGCCCTGATTGTGCAGCTTGATGGGAAGGGGCTGCTAGCACGATCCAAGGAGGATGCCCATCGGCTTCTTTTGAGACTTAACCTGCCTCCTCCGGAGCCTGACAAACCTTCCCCCCCACAGGTTGCACCGGGTCTCCAACGCACCCCAAACTCACCTCTCCCACAGCGAGCACCTCGACGCCTCTGGTCGACAGTCCCAGCGAAAACCTCTGCTAGGCGTGACCCTACATGAACTTTCCTTCACAGCTGCCTTGATGGGTTAATGCATGTCATTTCATACTGTTGTGCTTACTAGTTTAGAGGTTTAAAGTTTCTTTTCATACTGAGCTTATATAACTGAGCTTATGTTTTTTCTGTTCATTGGATTCTAATGTGGTACATTACGGTTATTTGTTGCTACGATCCCCATGGTCGCCCTCTTGGTTAGTCAGTGGGCCCCTTGGTGTTCGGCGCCGTGCCCTCCACTGAGCCATTATAGTCAGTTTTGAGCATAAGGGAGATTTCCTCTCCCTTAACACCCCATACGGGAGCTCAAACATGCGGACCCGTACGAAGCGTACAATGGGTCTTTGGCTCAAACTGTTATATTTGTTTACTTTGCATTGTTCTCGATGTTTTTTTTCTCCTATTTTTCCTCTTTTTCTGCTTTCTATTCCCCCTCTTTCCCTCGTTCCCCCGGGAGACCAACCATGGGTCCTTAGGGCCGTTCTTGTTCGGCTTCTATTTATACTGCTATGTCGGTTAACGTAATATCCTATAATGTGAAGGGTCTCAATAGTCCCCAAAAGAGGACCAAATTATTTCTTTTTCTGAAACAGGTTGGGGGAGATCTGGTATTCCTCCAGGAGACGCACTTTAGAGGTACTTCCCATCCTGAACTGCGTTCTAGACGCCACCCAGTCGTCATACACGCATGTGATCACGCCCAGAAGAAACGAGGGGTTGCCATATTGATTCCCGCCCATTTACACTTAGAACCAGAAAAAATCATTAGGGACAAACGGGGTAGATTCCTTATCATAGTGGGCAAGCTTAACAATGTTCCCATCACTCTGGTCAACGTCTACACCCCCAATGCTAATCAGGCCTCGTTTTTCGCTTCATTAGACTCTAAAATCGCCCAATATAGGACAGGCGATATCTTAATGGCAGGGGATTTCAATACTATACTACATCATAGTCTCGACCGCTCCCACTCCCTCCCATTGTCCCAGTCCCACACAAGTACTCGCAACTCCAGAGCCTTGCTGTCACTACTCAAAAACCACTTACTATTTGATTCCTCGAGGGTTATCGACCCTTTAGTTAAAGATTATACGTTTTTCTCCCCAGTTCACAATCTATATACAAGAATTGATATGATTATGGTTGGGAGGGACTTGACCTCTAGGATCCAGAAATGCTGTATTCATCCAATTACGTGGTCTGACCATGCCCCGATATCTTTGACTCTTTCTGGTTTTGCCCGCACTCTTTCCCCCCCCTCCTGGTCCCTTAATGATGCCCTCCTCCAACATTCTGATGTTCCACCGCAAATTACTCAGGTACTAACTGATTATTTTAATTTGAACCAGACGCCTGATATATCTGACATGACCCTGTGGGAGGCGCATAAAGCGGTCCTCCGGGGCCACTTAATACAGATCGCGGCCAGGCTCAATAAACAGCGCTCCCAAAAGATCATGGAGTTAACCGACCAACTCCACCGTCTGGAGGAAGTTCATAAGTCTTATCTGAACCCGGCTGACTTAGATAAGCTACTTAAAGTTAGGGGTGAACTTAATATGCTGTTATCTCACAAGACTGAACAATGCCTTAGACGCCTTAACCAGATTTACTATGAAAAAGGGGATAAGGCAGATAAACTCCTGGCCAGGAAGCTGAGAGCTCAGATTTCTTCCAAAAATATCTTATCTATTCGTACTAAACTGGGGGTATTGACTCATGACCATCACCACATTCTGGGTGAATTTGAGGAATTTTATAAATCATTATATAATACAGAAGCGGCTCCCTCATCATCACTGAGATTCAATGAGGGGATTGAATCCCTTTTAGATAAATGCAACCTACCATCACTGAGTGGCTCGACAGTGTCTCAGTTGGGTTCAGAGATAACTATTGAGGAAATAGATAATGCACTTAAAACTCAGAAATCAGGTAAGGCCCCTGGACCTGATGGGATGTCAATCATGTATTATAAGAAATTCAGGGGGATTCTCTTGCCCCACCTCTGTAGGCTCTTTAATGGATTCCTTAGAGGTACCCCTCTGTCGCCCCGTACACTGGAGGCACGAATTGTCTTAATCCATAAACCCGGGAAAGACCCCAACTCCTGTGCTAGCTACCACCCCATCTCTTTACTAAATAACGATATTAAACTCTTTGCCAAAATTCTAGCCTTGAGGTTAAACTCAGTTCTCCTGCATTTGATACACGCTGACCAGGTGGGCTTCATCCCAGGCCGACAAGCTAGAGACAACACCCGCAGAACTATTAATTTAGTCCATCTTATTAACAAAGCTAGATTGCCCTCTATCCTTCTCTCGCTTGATGCAGAGAAAGCTTTTGATAAAATACTGTGGCCCTTCATGTTCGCCACCCTACGTAGGTTCGGCCTGGGAGGAAGCCTACTTCAGGGTATTCAGGCACTCTATTCCAACCCCTCCGCTAGAGTTCGGGTTAATGGCAAGGACTCTCGCCTTTTCCACATCAACAACGGTACGCGCCAGGGGTGTCCCCTGTCACCATTAATTTTTGCTATGACTATCGAACCTCTGGCGTGTATGGTTAGGGCCAACCCCGATATTAAGGGTATCTCTGCTGGTGACGAGGAGTTCAAAATGTCATTATTTGCAGATGATGTTTTGTTAACTCTTTCCTCTCCCCATATATCTATCCCTAACCTATTTAAAACTCTCTCATCATACTCTTATTACTCAGGATATCGCATTAACTATTCCAAATCAGAAGCCCTCCCTTTGCATCTTAGTGAGGATACCAGGTCTCTCCTAGCTGCTAACTTAAATTTTTCTTGGCGCTCCAAGACAATTGGGTACTTAGGTGTGTTCATCACAAATTCCTATGAATCTTTATATTCTGAAAATTTCCCTACCCTTTTTAAGTGTATAGAGTCTGACCTACGAGCCTGGGACAAGCAGATTATAGCCTGGTTCGGACGGATAGTCTCAGTAAAGATGAACATACTACCCAGGCTCTTGTATCTGATTCAAACAATTCCTGTACGTATCCCCGCTGAGGCTTTGTGTCGAATGCAGAAACTCTTCCTAAAATTTGTATGGTCTGGTAAACCTCCTAGAATTAGGACTTCCACTCTGGTGCGGGACCCACTAGCTGGAGGCAGAGGTTTACCGGATATCCGTAAATACTATCATGCAACCCACCTGAGCCAGGCTCTCGCTTGGTTCTCTCCAGCGCCCCATCTACCCTGGATACGAATCGAGCGCTTGTCGGCCGGGGTCTCCACATTGGTTTCCCTACTCACACCGGTCAAGCCACATCGGACGATACAAATGTGTGCCCCCTCCACAAAATTCACCTGCTCCCTGTGGTTTTTCTGCGTTCGGCATTATGGTCTATCTACTTTTCCATCTCCCATCACTTCTATTTGGGATAATCAGGATTTCCCCCCTGGCTCAACCTTACGGTCCCATTCGTGGCTTCTCCTGAACCCACGTCCGGGACTGGTGTTTGATTTTATAGAGGGTTCCTCCTGGCGCTCCCTAGAATCTCTGTGTGATAAATATGGCATTTCCCAACCTGTACTTTACGAATATTTACAACTCCGCTCCTTCTTAAGCTCCCTTCCTAAACCCCAGGTTATTCGCCAACTCACCCCTTTGGAACGTCTCTGTATTTATTCTCCTATGAGACAGGGTATTATTTCTATACTTTATGGTTTACTACGCTCTCCGAAGGCAGCGAACATACTTCCCCATGAACGTAAATGGGAGCAGGACCTGGGCCCTCCCCCTGAAGAAGATTCATGGGAGATCATTAGACAAAATGTAGCCCAGTCCTCAATTTCCTCCCTAGTGAAGGAAAACTCTTATAAGGTCTATACTAGATGGTATCGGGTCCCAGCGACACTGCATAGGATTTTCCCTGGGTTCTCCCCATTGTGCTGGCGTGAGTGTGGTCAAATTGGAGATTTCAAACACATTTGGTGGTCATGCCCCAAAATCCGCCCGTTCTGGGCCCTGGTGGAAACTCTCATTGGATCTATTTTCTGTTCTCAGATAACATTGGGTCCCTGGTCGGCTCTACTGGGCCTACCTTTGCCTAATCTTGGTAGCCATGCGGGCAACTTGGTACTCCAAATTCTTCATGCCGCCAGATGTGTGATAGCTAAAAGTTGGAAAAAGACCACTACCCCCCCTAGGAGCATGTTACTATCTAAAATATGGCATATCTCCATGATGGAGAAAATCACAGCTTCCTTACGTGATAGGTCAGAGAAATATAGGAGGACTTGGGAACCTTGGTTCACTTATGCTGGGTCCTCGACTGCCAGGGTATGATACACTGCGACAAACAGGTCCCAATAGGCAAAAGTGGTGATATACTGTCCATGGTTTTAAGGATTGAAGATAGTGTGGGCTACCCCCCACGACATGACTATACCTTGTATGCTCCCTTAGTGGTCCCCCACTCTCCCATCCCCCCACCCCTCTCTTTCTTACTCTCTTCATCTCTGATCTTTTCTTCCTATTTCTCTCTTTACTTTTCGTTTAAACACAGAAAAACTGTTGTCGACATATATATTGTATTGATGATGTTCTCCCCTGTTCTTGCTATGTTTGGTTATATCCCACGGGATATCATGTATGCTATTTTGAACTTATTTGGAGTCATCATCTCTTGTTTGATTTGTATCAGCTTATTCGACTTCGCTTCAATAAAAATATTGCATTAAAAAAAAGCATCTAGTATGTATTTCACACTATAATAGCGACTAAAGCTTTTGGGGACCTAAGCGGCACCCTGGCAATTCACTTTCAATATTCCTATACACAACAGTGTGCTTATGTGCGCACATGGGATTCATCCCATTGAGTTTTTACCCCTTGGCTATGGCAGTGGCAAGTCTGCGTACGCCGTGCGCAAAGCTTTGCAAACGCCGGCTAGCTGCAAATCCGTTCACAACTCACTCACCAGCGAATGATTTTTCCAGTCTGTGCAGTCTGTGCATAGCCCAGGACGGGATGTAACTGTACCGACACCGGGATCCCAACCGATTCAGAGCCCAACAGTCGGCATGCCGTCTAATGGACTATTCCCACTCGTGGGTGTCCATGACATCAATAGAGTGGGAATAGAACCTGTGGCTAGCGCAGCAAGCCACCAAGCCCGCTGTGTGGCGAGCATAGTGAGTCCGCAAAGGGCTTTGTTGCGTTCGCTCTCCCCCGCACTGGCAATCTAAAGATCGGGATCTCGGCATCGGTATGGTGTCCGGCGGGATCCCAAATGCCGGTCACCCAAACCCAACCCCCCAGGACTTACTCCTACAGTGAAATAAAAACAGGCTGATCGGGCCAGAGCTGATGTCACACACCCGCCCTAAAAACACTTGGGAACGCCTGCGTTTTTCCTGACACTCCCAGAAAACAGCCTGTTACCACCCTCAAATGTTCGCTTCCTGTCAATCATTCTGTGTACGCCTAGCAATCAAACTAGGCGCAGAATTTTTTTGCAGTCTGGCATCGCGCCTGCGCATTACATTACATATGCAAGCGCAGTGGTTTGATAATCGTCCGCTTTGCGATCAGGTCTGAATTAGGCCCCTGGTCCATACTGTTACCACATGTACAGTTGCTGATTTTATATAGTAAACATAAGTCCATTTTATAGTGAATTGCAACCAAAGTTT
Organism: Pseudophryne corroboree; assembly: GCF_028390025.1. Classification (NCBI taxonomy): domain Eukaryota; kingdom Metazoa; phylum Chordata; class Amphibia; order Anura; family Myobatrachidae; genus Pseudophryne; species Pseudophryne corroboree. The sequence goes on from NC_086445.1 coordinate 559,914,589, forward strand.
TAACTGTACTATGGAACACATCCTTTTTCTTATATATTTCTAAATTTTAATAACTCATGTAGGAGTTTATGTATCAAAGCTTGGAGAGAAAGTAGAGAGAGATAAAGTACCAACCAAACAGCTCCTGTAATTTTTTTCAGACACAGCTCACATAATACATTTAGCAGCTGATTGGTTAGTACTTGGGGGGTCATTCCGAGTTGTTCGCTCGTTGCCGATTTTTGCAACGGAGCGATCAAGGCAAAAATGCGCATGTGCATGCGCTAAGTAATTTAGCACAAAACTTAGTAGATTTACTCACGTCCGACCGAAGAATTTTCATCGTTGAAGTGATCGGAGTGTGATTGACAGGAAGTGGGTGTTTCTGGGCGGAAACTGACCGTTTTCTGGGAGTGTGCGGAAAAACACAGGCGTGCCAGGATAAAACGCAGGAGTGTCTGGAGAAACGGTGGAGTGGCTGGCCGAACGCAGGGCGTGCTTGTGACGGCAAACCAGGAACGAAATGGGCTGAGCTGATCGCAGTGTAGGAGTAAGTCTCGAGCTACTCAGAAACTGCTAAGAATTATTTATTCGCAATTCTGCTACTCTTTCGTTCGCTATTCTGCTAAGCGAAGATACACTCCCGGAGGGCAGCGGCCTAGCGTGTGCAATGCTGCTAAAAGCAGCTAGCGAGCGAACAACTCGGAATGAGGGCCTTAATCTCCACTTTATATTACTCCAAGCTTTGATAAATCTCCCCCATAGTATGTTGCACAGTATGATTCTAGATACTCTGCAAACAGACATTGAGAACATATAGGAAAAAACATCTTTGAGCATTTCAGCAGATATTTTATTTATTAAAAATAATACTTGCATTATTGACCAATTTTTCAGTATTAGTTAAAATCTAAGGGGTAAATTTACAAAATGTACAGCAGCCAATCAGATTCTGTCTATCATTTCTCTATTGCATCTCAGAAAATGATAGATTCTGGTTGGTTGCTATGGGCAACATAAGTACTTATCATTTTTAGAACCTTTAGTAAATTTACCCCTAAGTATAATTGATTATGTCCACTCCTTTTTTTCCTTTTCTGCTTTCTATCAGGTATCCTTTGCAGAAGGTTGTGTGACAATGCAACTTACTGGAGAGATTCATTTTTTGTTTCACCAGTATTACAGTCTTTACTGCTTCTCTCACTTCAGTAAAACTTGAGTAGTGAGACTTCACTAAGGATTCCAGCCTACATCTTGTATAAGCAATACTTGCTCTATATGACCTATATGTGTTTATAGCCATATTTGCATGTGTCTACTTTTTTTAAACCATAACAAAATGTATAATTTTCAGTAAGACATACTGTACATATCAGTAGATCTGCATTTACAGTAAAACTACTCCACACACAACATGCAAAAATAAATAATTTCTGACAATTTTCAAACTTATGTTCTTATCAGAATCTGTGTTCTGCAGATGGAGCCTCCGTTATCTTACCCGGCTGAGGCGCACACGTGCACTCCCGCCGTGACTAGGCGACCTGCCCGCCTAGTCACACCGGGAGTGCACGAGCCGCTTCCCATTCAGAGCGTCTCTGTCCGGGCGCGCGGACGGAGACGCACTCCATTAAAGTGAATGGGGAGCGTCTCCGTCCGGGCGCACTTGCCCGTCCAGACGGAGACGCTACAGTGACTAGGTGCGCCCAGACAGGCGCGCCTAGTAACACAAAGAGATTGAATAACGAAGGCTCCATCTGTAATAATAAAACATAGTACTAATGGAAAGAGGGATAGTTCTAAGAGTCCCTAAAAAAAACTGCTGTGGAAAAATAAGGAAATAGAGTAGGTTCATTGTTAACACAGAGTTAATAATATAGTGTGTGCAAAGGTCTCTCCTTCCTGACCCAACTTAGGCCTGAAGCTTAAAACCTTACGGGGTGCAGCAGCCTGCAACACATCAGAGAGCTTTTGTTTATTCTTTGGCAGGCATGTTTAAGACATCCCAGCTTATCTGAAGCCTCTCACTTCTGCTGAAGAGAAAGGCAAATTAATTTGTTGAATGTTAGCAGTGACATTTGGCTTCACCCAGTGACTATCTCATGATTAATTTGCCATATGGAAGTGTAATGTGAGATGCAATGAACCCAGTTGTAAACACACACACAGTTGAACATGAATTCAGCTGTGACCTAAGTAGCTTAAGTAGTAGGAAGAGGACATCTTGGTGGAGATATGCACAAGAGCTATAAATAAGGTGGCCCCGGAGATACTAGCACAGTGTCACTGGTCTATGCTAAGTGCTTCTTACATTTTGTATATCCCTTTGTTAATAGGTTTGTAATAAATACCTGGATGAAATGTAAAAAACTGCAGCAGTTGGTATAAGCTACATGCTATTTCCATAAATCATTAGGAGGCACTTGTACCAATGATCCTGGTGCGATATTTCTCGAGTCTAAATAAAAGCACTCATATACAATATATATTTATACACACACATATACATATTATATCAGTGCGGTGAGGTAAATGGCTGAGGAGGTGCTGGCTAGTACGAGAGTCAGATTTATTCACAAAATATGAGCCAAAGGGTACATCTGGGCATTATACACAGGTGCAGCAGTAACTGTGCATGCGCCGGCGCTGCAGTGTGCCGGCGCATGGCTGACAGCCGACGGCTGTCGTTGCCTAGCGATCACCTCTGCCTGATTGACAGGCAGAGGCGTTCGCTGGGCGCGAAGGGGCAGAGGCGCTTGGCCGCCATTTTGTGGGCGTGGTCCGGCCAATGAAGGCGTGGCCAGACAGTGCGGGGGGCGGGCCGCAGCGACTGCGTGACGTCACACCCAGGCAGCGACGAGTAACTACCGGCCAGCCGCAAGAGCTGTGCAATGCATTTGTACTTGTGCGGGGGGGCGGGGGGGCGGCCTGGCATGCGGGGCGGACTAGCATGTCAGTGTAAGTGATCGTAGCTGTGCTAAATTTAGGTAAATGAATGGCATGCTGGGGGTTGCCCATCGCAATGGCAAGGCCGCCCACCATGCTGACCGCAGCCTCCCCCCCTTCAGCAAGCTTGGTAGCAGAACTTAAGGATGCCTCCTGCTGGCGCAGCTTAGATGTGGCCGCAGGAGGCCCGCCACCATGTTCCCAATTGCGGCTGCTGCAATCACGCCCCGTTCGCACCGCACTGCCCCCTATTTGCCGGCCTTAGCCCCCGCAGCACTCCAACTTCTCCCTGGAAATGGAACGTAGCCGACCCCCCCCAACCCCAGCGTGCTCACCTCTGCGATGAGTTGATCGCTTCTTCTGCACCCTGCGATCCAACCTGATTCAGCCCTAATACTATATAACTATGCCTGGTGGCCAAGGATAAGACAGATCATCCTCCTGGCCACCCTGAATGTGTTTTAAATCCTCTGCATTCTTCTCATGCACAGCCATGCAGCATGTGACTGCAGTAGCACACTAATTGGTAGATGACACTGGTCATACACTAATCAGAGTGTGGGAGGGGGTATGCACATGCAAAATTATCCCCCACCCACATAAAATGCTGTGAACCTGCCACTGATGGCCTCAATATGTAGACTACTAAAACACTGTGTTTTTCTAACTCCGTTAACAGGTCACGTTGAATTCCAAAGTTGCCCAACAGCAAACAGAATGATCTTTACCAATTTAACCACAAATTAAAGGATTATAATATTTAATCAATGTTCATTATAGTATAAACAAAATAATGAAAACGTGTTTTTTTTTCAGGGAGGTAGAGTTTAATGAATGTTCAGCTAGTAAAACATCTGGATATGAAGATCATGCCATTCAAACAAATAATCTATTAGTAGTGCTCCCATTTCTAATGTATTTCATTTATGTATTTGTCTTCACTTATAGAGAACCAACATGCTGTAGATGTTGATGCAACATTGCGTGTATGTTATTGCAGATTATACACACCTTCAGTTGTTTTATATATATATATATATATATATATATATATACACACATACACTTACAGTGTTCTGTATTATGCAATGTACTTCGTATCCCTTAGTGGTGTATGCAGTCACATGTGTAAAAGCCCTCTGTGTCCTTTCAGAAATTCCTTCAACTACTGTTTGTGTTCTGTCTGCAGCTATGAGAAACCACAGAATGCATGACCTTACCTAATTGAATTTTAATGAGAATTGTACAGGACTGACAGTGTTTAGTGCACAATCTCAGAATAGGATACTTGAAATGCCTTAGATAATGTTAAAGCTCAGTCAATCATAGAAACAAAAGTCTATTATTGTCACTTACTGCTACCATAATTTCTTTTAACAGATTATAATACACATCAGTAGACATTTCCATCTGCTATTTTTGCAAATTCTAACTGTATAAATGGTGCATTGTGACAATAGAATGAATGATAATACTGATTACCATGCTAACCAGTCACTTTGCTATAGAATGGGAGCTGTTGCTGCTGTTCATGGTATGCCCACTTTTATCAGTGATCTGGTCAGCATTGTGTGCATTCTAAAGGGAAAAGTCCTTGTGTAGTCACTCACAGTAAAGTCCACAACTTTCTGAACTGGGTAGCAATAGTGGTCAGATGATCAACAACAATATCATGCAACAAGGACTGCTGTTTGGAAAGGTTTGCCCAGCTTCTCATTCATTAAAGGGCAAGTTGGTATGAAATGAAAAAAAAAAAAGTTCAGACGTTTGTAAATGCAAATCAAGGACAATTAAATAATACCTGTGTGTATATAACAGTATACATTTTGTGTTTCTGTATATCCTTTCCTTATATATGTTTGTATTACATTGTGATGTGCTTTTGAAATATTAACATATGCCTCCGAACTCAGACAATTAATATTTCTGTAATTGCCATTATATTCTGAAAAAAGGTCACCAAACATCATGAACAGGGGTCGAAGACTCGAAGTCCTTGCCTAATGAGATTTTCTCTGTCATGTTTGTAGACATGGAAAGATAATTTTAGATGGAAGTCATATCTTTAAAGTAAGTTTCTCGATGTTGCGGTTACTGTATCGATCCATTTTCAGTCCTTCCACTTTGGCCAATGGAATCTTTTTATTTTTGGTTGGTTAGTTGTTTAAAGTGGAAATTCAAGCAGTGAGGGTCAGTTCTTTGACGTCATTTGTTTGCTTGCTAGCCAAACATGTGGAGTCTTTTTTCCACCAAACCAAGGGCAAATCTTCATATGTATTTTTCCCAAAAAGATGTTGGATTGTTTGCAGCCTCAGCTTAAACTGCCTCTGAAGTTCCTTTTCATATTCTAATTATTAAGCCATTTCGCTGAAAAGATGCTGTTGATGGTAAATAAATACTTAATATATAAATATTTATATATTGTTCGGTACAATAGCATGTGCAGGACCCGTACTGCATATGTGCAGTACGGGTCCTGCAAGGCTGGAAGTAGTGGTGATTGACAGTTTGCAGCCATTTGGGTGCAGGAAGGTCACGGCAATGGTCTGAGTTTCCCGAAACAGAGGTGTGTTGCCCATGTTTTGTGGGAACGCTGAGGCCAGGGTCTCCGTCATCCAATGGAGAATTCCTGGCCTTAGCAATGGACCTGTAATGACTGGTCTGTGTAACCTAGTGGGCTACCCAGTCACTGTCACAGGTAATCCGGTGCATCCTATTATGCATCACTGGATCTCACATGCATGTAGGAGGTGTCTACATTTTCAAGGAAGCCCCAGCTATGCTAAATCCGACCACATCTGAATAACCTTCCATATGTTTTTTACAGTTGTGCCTCCACAATATACTAGGAGTGTGCAATACGTTTCCAGATGCATAAAAAGTCTATGCAAAGTTGCATGTGCTCAGACCACTTGGTGAACCAGATGGATCAGTCGCTATGTCTCTACATACTGGATGAAGAATCAGAATCAGCTTTATTGGCCAGGTATACTTGTAATTTGTCTTCAGTTTACTATACAACAGCCAAGTAGGTAACAGATAAGCAGGTGGGGGGCAAGTAAAGTCATACAGATACAGTAGGTATACCATAGGGACACAAGTGAGTTACATGTACGTCTAGTCAGTCAATTTTCAGGAGTTAAGCAGGCGGACTGCTGGGAGGAAAGAAACTTTTGAGACTTCTGGTGAACCCAGCGGGGACGGTCCTGTAACGCCTGCCTGAAGGAAGCAAGTTAAACATGCCGTGGCCAGGGTATAGCTGGTCTTGGACTGAAAAAAGGTCAGCCCAGATGATCTTCTCTGTGGTTCTGACCACCTTTTGGAGCCTGCATCTGTCCCTCGCACTGGTGGAGCCGTTCCATACCAGTATCGAGGAGCACAGTACCAACTCCACAATGGCGGAATAGAAGAGGAGCAGAAGCTTCTGTGGGATGTTGAACTTCCTTAGTTGCCTGAGGAAGAACAACCTCTGCTGCGCTTTCCTGACAGTGGTGTCAGCATTGGACCCCCATTTAAGTTCCCAGGAGATTGTGGTCCCCAGGAAGTTGAAGGTGTCCACTAGTGATACCGCACTGTCAGCAATCGTTAGTGGAGGTGCACTAGCTGACTTCTTCCTGAAGTCCACTATCATCTCAACAGTTTTGAGGGGGTTGAGCTCAAGGTTGTTGTGGCTGCACCAATAGGCCAACCGGTCTACTTCCCGTCTAGAGGCCAATTCATCCCTGTCCTTGATGAGGCCAATGACGGTGGTGTTGTCGGCGAATTTGATGATTTCTACTGATTGCATCTCTGAGGTGCAGTCATTTGTGTACAGGGAGCAGTGGTGAGAGGACACAGCCCTGAGGAGCCCCTGTACTAATGGACCACGCTTGAGAGGTGAACTCCCCTGCTTTCACCACCTGTGTCCTATCTGTCAGGAAGTCAACTATCCAGGAACAGGTAGCTTCATGGACCCCTACGCGAAGTAATTTAGGGTGAAGGATGCTGGGGATGATTGTATTGAAGGGCAAGCTGAAATCAACAAACAGGACCCTCGCATAGGTACCAGGAATGTCTAGGTGCTGTAGAATGTAGTGTATGCCCAGGTTGACTGCATCCTCGACACACTGATTCGATCGATAGGCAAACTGTAGGGGGTCCAGTTGGGGCCAGTGACAGTTTTCAGGTGAATTCAAAACCAGACACTTGAACGTTTTCATGACCACCGATGTCAGTGCTATCGGACTGTAGTCGTTCAGGTTCATGATAGAGGGTTTCTTGGGGACCGGGACGATAGTGGACCTTTTGAGGCAGGAAGGGACTTTCTGTAGCTACAGCGATTTGTTGAAGACCTTGGTGAATATGGGGGCGAGCTGACCTGCACATGCTCTCAGGGCAGATGGTGACACTCTGTCAGGACCCGGAGCTTTCCTGGGTTTGGCCCTTTTGAACAGTGTCTCCATCTTTTCTTGGGTGACTTGCAGTGCCTGGAGTTGGACGTCGGTGTTCGGGGCATCGTAGAGGTGATTGTTTGGGTCACAGGGGACTTCTTTTGCAAAACCTGCATTAAAAGTGCTTCAGCTCGGGGGGGCGTTGCTTGCAATTTACCTGATTGGACGTGTCCCAGGAAAGCTCCTGCACATTTTTGCCTTGAAAACCCCTTAAGTGCCAGACCAACGCTGTCTAATTTATCCCCAGGGCACTCTTATGCTACCCTTCCTGCCCTGTATCTCGCGGGGGTGAGCTGCAGAGCCGGAGTGTGAGTTAATCCCATACTTGCAGGTTGCGGCCTCCCCCCTGAGGTGAAACCGGGGCCTATATTTTAGGGACTTCCGACCGGGTTCCTTCGTGGTCCGAGTGCGGTGTGCCACCACACGGCTTCCATTTCCAATACACCCCCCGTCTGTGGAGCCTTACCGGAAGCTGCGGCAGTGAAACTGAGCCCCTGGAGCTGCAAACCCGGAGCCGAGACGAGCTGCGGCTCTGCTCGTGGGGATCCGGTGCCTGCGGCCATCTTGGTAGAGGCGGGCAGTGGACTCCGGGTGCCGCGCTCGTACGGGCGGCCCCCATTAGCTGCAATCCTCTCACCGACAGTTCCTAGCTGAGGGCTGCGGGGACGGCATATAGCCCCCGGGCTGGTAGATCGCGGACAGCGGCAGACGGAGGTGAGGCCCGCTGGAGCTGGAGGGCGGCGGCCATCTTGGAGGGGGCACGCTCAGCACTCATGATGTAATGATCCTGATGCATACTGGTGATATATAATTATAACCTGGAACAGCCTACACTCTATATTTACTGGGCACAGGCTTATACAGTACATTCAGCACCTCATACCTCTCACTGTTACCCAGTATTTTATAGGCATTGTCTGGACCTCACTCACTGCACAGTGTGCCAGAGCCCCCTGCTGTTCGTTCTTATATTGCATCTCCCTCACCTACTGCACAGATTCTGGACACTCTCCTGTAAATCCCTCTCCTGGTTTTAATACTTCTATTTTGAATTATCCACTTTTTATATAATAATCCCATCCAGTGGTCGCTGTTACCCACGGCTGCAATATTGCCTCTCCGTCTTAGCTACCCATACAGTCTGGCCCTGGTGTTCCTCGCGGCTGCGATGGTCTCTGGATGAATAACACCTCATGGTCGGCCTGACCGCCTCATAACCCACCTGTGTCGACTCCCAGTCTCTACCCCACCGCTCCCTCCCCCTCTCTATTGCAACTTTATTGGAGAAGATAGACCTCCCCCTGCCTGCATTCATTATGACACAAAGGAACAAGAAAGCTCCCCAGGCCTCCGGAAACTTCTTCGGCGGCAAGGCTAAGGGTCCCCAGAACATGGTGCACTCCCCGGAGTCCCCTTCATCACCACGTTCCTCGGAGTTGGGTATTGACCCTCAGATACAATGTCACAACTGAGGGTTTAGGCTGACGGGAGGAAGCCTCAGTTGTAGGGGGTGAAATGAAATCAAACTTAGATGGTTTAATCAGACCCCTGGACATGTAAGTGTGGAAGGAAACCCGAGGGTGTGACCATGACAAGCAGGTTAAAAGTCAAATGAAAGTTTATTAAACAGACTCCGTATAATCACAACAGCGTTCACAGTCAGAATTAGCAGTGGCAGATAATACAGTTCCTGGATCACTAAACCATAAAAGGTAACACAGGGCACTGGTAGGTTGCAGAACAGGTGTTATAGTCCTTTGGTAGAATAACCTTACCAGGCCAGGCCCCTTGTCCTTGTGGTGGGTCCTGGGTATCCATCTCACTTTCCCTTATTTTTTTATGGGTAGTTGGGTCCCGGGAGGCCTTTGTTTTTGTACCCCCTTTTTTATGACTCTCAATGAGATGTTGTTACTCAGGCCACCATGCCCCTAAAGTTATTATCCGTTAATGTAAATGGCCTCAACTCCCCAAAAAAACGGACAGTGCTCCTGGGCACCTGTAGATGTGAGAAAGCCGACGTAGTTTTTCTTCAGGAAACCCACCTTACGGGCTCCCATACGCAACTCCGCGGTAGGCAGTTTACACAAACTTTCTTTGCTTCAGCAGATTGTAAAAAACGTGGGGTTGCAATTTTAATTAATCGTCACATTCCATTTACACATAGCAAAACTGTGGCGGATCCAGACGGTCGGTACTTGATGGTTATTGGTACCCTCCGTTCTGAAGTCCTGACACTTATTTCTGTATATGCTCCTAACCAGGATCAGCCTCTGTTTTTCCATTCCCTTTTCCGTCACATTGGCAAGGTTGCACAGGGCCACATTGTATTGGGTGGGGATTTTAACACCATTCTTGACCCCATTTTATATAGGACTGGTCCCCCCCTTGCCTCTAGAGCTTCACGTACGCTTGCAGCCTCCCTTAAGTTTCACGACCTCCGGGACTCGTGGCGTCTCTGCCACTCTGTAGCCAGAGACTATACCCACTATTCGGCCCCGCATCAGCACTACACCCGGATCGATATGTTACACATTTCGTCCTCCATTGCCTCTAGAATTACTGATGTGGGAATAACCCCTTTCACTTGGACTGACCATTCCGGTGTTTACATTCTCATGGATCTACATCATTCCACACACACTGTTCGCAAATGGCGATTCGATGAATCCCTGTTGCTTAACCCGTCAATCTCCATGGAAATACATATGGAAATAGAACAATATTTTACTGAGAATATCACGCCTAATGTCTCTTCTAGTATAATTTGGGAGGCCCATAAGGCCACCTTGAGGGGTCTCCTTATGGCACGGACCTCCTCGCTGCGCAAAAAAGTGACGCAGGAGATACACTTGTTAGAGTCTCAAATAGCTACCCTAACCGCCCAGCATAAATTAACCTCCTGCCCTGCTTTATTTGCGCAAATCACTAATTTACAAGGCCAACTGAACGCGCTTTTGGCTCATCGTGCGGCTCTCATTCTGCGAAGATTAAATCAGAAATTCTATGACAAGGTGGACAAGTTAGATTTCCTGCTGGCGAATAAATTGCGATGTAAACAAGCGACTGGCGCAATTGACCAATTGTATTCCCGAACTCTGGGTGAGCCTACTTATGACCCTAAACAAATGGTTGATGAGTTTAAGGACTACTATAGCTCCCTTTATAACTTGACGACCCCGCCGCATTCCCCTTCCCTCGTCCCGGAGAGGTTGTGTTCCTACCTGTCCTCGACCCCTTTGCCGGGCATCTCCGCAGCTCAATTAGACACACTAAATCAGGATATCTCAGTAGAGGAGACGTTAACAGCCGTGAAATCCATGCGTTCCTCAGCCGCCCCCGGCCCTGACGGTTTCACGGCACACTATTATAAACACTTCGATAAAGTATTAGCCCCTCACCTTACCGCCCTTTTTAACCAGATCTTGGGGGGCGCATCCTTTGCTCCGGCAACTACTCAAGCTGATATCGTTGTTATCCCTAAGCCTGACAGAGACCCTACTCCGTGCGGTAATTATAGGCCCATTTCATTGCTCAATGTCGATTTGAAAATTTATACGAAAATCCTAGCTTTGAGATTGGCCCCCCTTCTCTCTGTACTGGTACATCCCGATCAGGTTGGATTTATCCCAGGCCGACAGGCCTCTGATAACACTGGAAGGGCCATTGATATTATCCATTCTATCCACCGACAAAAGTCCTCTTCCCTGTTGCTAGCCCTGGACGCGGAGAAGGCGTTTGATCGCATTTCGTGGCCCTTCGCCTTCGCTGTTCTCCAACGCATGGGCCTTTCCGGTAAGTTTTATGATGGCGTCTCAGCACTGTATCGCAACTCCTCAGCGTGAGTCTCTGTCAATGGGGTCACTTCTTCATGCTTTGAGATATCTAATGGTACCAGACAGGGATGCCCGCTCTCACCCTTGATTTTTGCCCTCGTCATGGAGCCTTTACCCGACATCGTCACTCTCTCCTCTCCTCTCTGAGATTGACCTCTATTCGCAATACTCGGGTTATAAGATTAACGCTACTAAAACAGAAGTACTCGATTTTTACATTTCCCCTGCATCTAGGTCACAATTTGAATCAACATTCCCATTTTCCTGGCATAACCGAAAACTCAATTACCTAGGTATTTATCTAACCCACAGACACCATCAACACTTTCAAGCGAACTTGCCACGCCTTTTAGACCGAATTCGCTGGGATCTCCAAACTTGGTCCTCCTATGTCATTTCATGGATTGGACGTGACAATTCTGTAAAGATGAATGTTCTTCCCAGACTTATTTATCTTTTCCAGACGCTCCCGATCTATGTTCCCCCATACGTTTTTAAATTCTTGCAGCATCAAACTTCCCATTTTGTTTGGGCCAATAAACATCCTAGAATTAAACTCTCGCTGCTACAACGGCCTTCCGGGAGTGGAGGCTTAGGTATACCCAACTTTAAATACTATTATCACGCAGCTCAGATGGCATCATGTGTCCAGTGGTGTGGTCCGAGGGCGGACAAGGTATGGATAACTATCGAAGCCGGTGAGCTGGGACTCTCCACACTTTCTTCCCTTTTGTGGCTTCCGAGAGCTGCCCGCCCTTGTGCTACCTCATCTCACCCAGTGGTAGCCCGTTCTTTATACATTTGGGATCCTGTAGTGAGGAAACATCAATTGGCCCCTAACCCATCCCCCCTCATACCTCTGTTCCATAACCCTGCCTTCCCTCCGGGAATGGTCAAATCTGCTTTCTCACTCTGGAAACAGGGAAACATTGCCTTCCTCAATGACATTGCCTCTAGTACACCCTTTCCTTCATTTACCCAGATTCAGACACAATACTCTCTCCCTCATAGTGAATTTTTTCGCTACCTTCAACTTAGACACTATCACTCCAGGGTTCACACCACTCTCTCTTCTAGGCCTCTCACTACTCTTGAAAATATATGTATGTGACGCGCTTCTACAAAAGGTCTTATATCGGATATCTATGCTTTGCTATTGCAGGGCTCTGCTACTTCCAGAGATCACAGAGAATTGGCCTGGGAGAGAGATCTGGGTGTCACTTTGGATGAGGAGGAATGGGGTGAAATTTGGAGTAATGCGTCCTCTAGCTCTATCTGTGTCAGGATAAAGGAAAATGTGTATAAACTGTTATACCGTTGGTATTATGTACCTTCTCGTTTGAAGACGATGTACCCTGATGTTACTGACGGTTGTTGGAGGGGTTGTGCTTCTGAGGGGACGTACATGCATATTTGGTGGACTTGCCCGAAACTAGTACCTTTATGGAAAGAAGTTGTCCGACTTCTTTCGTTCCTATTTTCTACCCCAATCCCCCTGGACCCTAAATACTTTCTACTGCCTCTGGACCTCCCGACTTTAACTAAACATCAGAACAAGTTATTACGTCATGTGGCTACTGCCACGACATGTCAAATTGCGAAGGTCTGGAGGCTGCCCTCCCCACCATCGCTACAGTCAGTTGTCGCTTACATTTGGTACGTTTATAAGATGGAATATATGACCAGTGTCATTAGACATTCTGCCAGGGCATTCGATAAAATCTGGGCACCTTGGCTCACTACTCAAAATGCCCCCTCCCCATTCTGTAGCTGATTAAGCACCCCACTTTTTATGTTGGCTGCCCGGACCCAGACACTTGGACCTCCCCTCCTCTTATATCTATTTCCCCTTTTGCCCACGTTCTTGTTTCCTCCTTTTCCTGTCTCTATTCTTCCTGTTTTCTCACTCCCCTTGGCTGGTTGGCCACACCATAGACCTAGAGGACTCTTTCTTCTCTTGCACTATCTCTGTCGTCTCACTTAAAAAAAAAAAAAAAAAGATTTACTCACTTGATTGTTATGTTATTTCTTTGTTGTGTGTATCTTAGTACTACTTTGTTTTTCTATGCCTATGAAACGCACCATTTATGTGTATTACTGTAAATCAACCAATAAAACTTTTCAAAAAAAAAAAAGTGCTTCAGCTCGTCTGCTAGGTCTTGGTGCATGGTCGTGGACTTCAATGTTTTCTTGTAATTGGTTATGGATTGCATTCCTTTCCATACAGATACGGGGTCATTGGTGGAGAGATCTTTTGTCAGCTTGTCCGAGAATGGCTTTTTTGCTAGCCATACTTATTTAGTCAGAGAGTTCCTAGTTCGGTTGTATAGTGCTCTGTCACCGCTGCTATAAGCCTCCTTTTGTTTGGCCTGATGATGTTGCCTGAGCTGGGTGTTGGACCAGGGCTTGTTGTTGTTGTAAATGTGGTAAGTCTTGGTTGGTACACACATGTCCTCACAGTAGCTGATGTAGGCTGTGACAGTGTCTGTCAGGTCATTCAGGTCGGTTGCCAAGGCTTCGAAGACCCCCATTCTGTGCAGTCGAAGCAGGCCTGGAGCTTCATCTTAGCCTTATTGGTCCATTGCTTCTGTGCTTCTTATTAACCCCCATTAATTCTCACCTGTGTGCTGACCTGGGGTGGCCGACCTGTGCCGACATCGTGGGGTCCTGCACCCCAGGCCCATACCTAGTATTAGGGACCCCCAGTGACGGAGAAGCCTTGTCGATCGGCCTGGGGGCTTAACCCTATATCTGCAGATATATGCAACTAAGATCTCCGTATTATCTGACTATTATTATGCAGTAATATTATTCACTCGGTGTGCATTAGGGAACACAGTTTTTTTCCTACACAGAATTACCCCTCCCCTTTTAGCACCTGAGTGACATTACAATCTGATTGAGCAGCTTTCCACTTTGTGTATTGTATATAGAGAGGCATAAATGGGTCAGCATTAGGAGGGATTGCTGACTCCAGAAGTGCCATAGGGGAAGCCAGGGGTATCCCCAGGTAAGCTGGCTCTCAGATGCTGTAGGTGCCATTACCATGTGGCCTTACACTGGCAATTTAACCCAGATATATTTGTAATTATTTATGGGGTGGGTGTGGGGTGCGGTGGCTCCTGTGTCGGTGTGGCTGGGCTGCTTCAGGTCGGCACACCCTAACACTTTATTAACACTTATTATTTTTCCTATCACTTTGTATATATTATTTTAATCACACCACTTACATAGCACTTCTGTGCTTCTTATTAACCCCTATTAATTCTCACCTGTGTGCTGACCTGGGGTGGCCGACCTGTGCCGACATCGTGGGGTCCTGCACCCCAGGCCCATACCTAGTATTAGGGACCCCCCGTGACGGAGAAGCCTTGTCGATCGGCCTGGGGGCTTAACCCTATATATCTGCAGATATACGCAACTAAGATCTCCGTATTATCTGACTATTATTATGCAGTAATATTATTCACTCGGTGTGCATTAGGGAACACAGTTTTTTTCCTACACAGAATTACCCCTCCCCTTTTAGCACCTGAGTGACATTACAATCTGATTGAGCAGCTTTCCACTTTGTGTATTGTATATAGAGAGGCATAAATGGGTCAGCATTAGGAGGGATTGCTGACTCCAGAAGTGCCATAGGGGAAGCCAGGGGTATCCCCAGGTAAGCTGGCTCTCAGATGCTGTAGGTGCCATTACCATGTGGCCTTACACTGGGAATTTAACCCAGATATATTTGTAATTATTTATGGGGTGGGTGTGGGGTGCGGTGGCCCCTGTGTCGGTGTGGCTGGGCTGCTTCAGGTCGGCACACCCTAACACTTTATTAACACTTATTATTTTTCCTATCACTTTGTATATATTATTTTAATCACACCACTTACATAGCACTTCTGTGCTTCTTATTAACCCCTATTAATTTTCACCTGTGTGCTGACCTGGGGTGGCCGACCTGTGCCGACATCGTGGGGTCCTGCACCCCAGGCCCATACCTAGTATTAGGGACCCCCAGTGACGGAGAAGCCTTGTCGATCGGCCTGGGGGCTTAACCCTATATCTGCAGATATACGCAACTAAAATCTCCGTATTATCTGACTATTATTATGCAGTAATATTATTCACTCGGTGTGCATTAGGGAACACAGTTTTTTTCCTACACAGAATTACCCCTCCCCTTTTAGCACCTGAGTGACATTACAATCTGATTGAGCAGCTTTCTACTTTGTGTATTGTATATAGAGAGGCATAAATGGGTCAGCATTAGGAGGGATTGCTGACTCCAGAAGTGCCATAGGGGAAGCCAGGGGTATCCCCAGGTAAGCTGGCTCTCAGATGCTGTAGGTACCATTACCATGTGGCCTTACACTGGGAATTTAACCCAGATATATTTGTAATTATTTATGGGGTGGGTGTGGGGTGTGGTGGCCCCTGTGTCGGTGTGGCTGGGCTGCTTCAGGTCGGCACACCCTAACACTTTATTAACACTTATTATTTTTCCTATCACTTTGTATATATTATTTTAATCACACCACTTACATAGCACTTCTGTGCTTCTTATTAACCCCTATTAATTCTCACCTGTGTGCTGACCTGGGGTGGCCGACCTGTGCCGACATCGTGGGGTCCTGCACCCCAGGCCCATACCTAGTATTAGGGACCCCCAGTGACGGAGAAGCCTTGTCGATCGGCCTGGGGGCTTAACCCTATATCTGCAGATATACGCAACTAAGATCTCCGTATTATCTGACTATTATTATGCAGTAATATTATTCACTCGGTGTGCATTAGGGAACACAGTTTTTTTCCTACACAGAATTACCCCTCCCCTTTTAGCACCTGAGTGACATTACAATCTGATTGAGCAGCTTTCCACTTTGTGTATGGTCCATTGCTTACCAATACTACAGGCTTAACTGCTCTCAGCTTCTGTGTATAGGCAGGTAGGTGGACTAGGCAGTGATCAGATAGGCCGAGTGCAGCACGTGGGATAGACCGGAAGGCAGACTTGAGGGTAGTGTAGCAGTGATCAAATGTGCACACTTCCCTAGTGGGACACATGATGTTGTTTGTACTTAGGTAGCTCCTTGCTCAGGTGAGTTCTGTTGAAGTCGCCCTGCACTATAAGCAGAGAGTCTGGGTGTTTTTGTTCTATGTCGGATATGCATATGGCCAGGTGGTGCAGGGCTTCGTTCGCGCAGGAGAGGGGGGGATATACACTCCCACAAGGACAATTGAGGCAAATTCCCGGGGGGAATAGAAGGGGTTGCAGTTGATACTTAGCATCTCCCGGTGAAGGCTACATGATTTGCCTAGGATTGTGACATTGGTGCACCATCTGACGCGATGTAGAAGCAGATGCCACCACCCTTCATTTTTCCTGAGTGAACCCTGAAGCAATTGGCCCTGAAGAGACCGAAGCCCGGCAGACGCATCAAGTTGTCCGCAATATGGTCGTCCAGCCACATCTCCGTAAAGCAGAGGACGGATGACCCTGTAATGCTTGACCCTGCGCTGCCCAGAAGAAGGGACAGTTCGTCTAACTTGTTTGCCAGTGAATGCACATTCGAGAGCAGGATCACAGGAAGTGCAGCCTGGTGCCCTCGCTGCCACCCCCTCACTAGGGTGCCTGCGTGACAGCCTCTTCTCTGAGCCTAGGTCCTTCTACTAGGGCCGACATGAGGGCCTCCATCACTCTCTTTCTGGGGTCGCTGATCCACCCACCAGTAACCGCACGGGCTGCATGGGGCTGTGGCTGCTCGGTCATGCACTTCGGCGTCCACATCTGCATCCCTGCCACAAAGGGCAGCGAGGGCTGCAAGGGCCGCTGATCCGCCCGCCGGCAGGCCCGAACATAGGGTAAGCACAGCGGGAGCACTCCAACTTAGGAGTTCTTCCCTGCTGTATTTGGTCACTGGCGGGGTAGAGAAGGGCAGGGGAGAACAAGAGGAAACAGGTATTTTGGCTGAGCTGCACAGCTCTGAGGCAGCCATCTGCAGCACCTTCTTGGATTGTAATTTCTATAATCCTTGTTGCTATAGCCTTTTGCTGCTCTTTAATCCAATGGGTATATTTGAAACAAGTGATAAATAAAATAACTTTGCTTTTTCTGTTGCTAATTTAGTCAATTATTCCAGGACAAAGCAGGCTTGTGGAAAGGTGTTAGAATCCAATTCCTATTGTGTAGGTGTGAAAAATGTCAGTGTGAGAAGCCTTTGAAGTAGATTTCTTGTGGGGGTAGTAATAACTTGTGTCCTGGGGAATGGCAGAGAACCTGCAATTTGAAATGTACAGTGACCTTTCAGCAATTCAGAGCCTGAATATACTATATATTAGTTGATTAATGCAAGAAGTCAGAGTTATTTGTTGCTCAGAGAACAGAGGTGAATGATGTCTAAGTGAGGGGCTGGATGGAGACAAAGATAGGTTGTAGTCCACAGTACCTTGTCTGGGATGTCCAATGCAGAGTACAGTAGATTACAAACTGAAGGACTTCTCAGTGGAGAGATGCAGAGGTTTCAATTCATTGTGTATCACAGCGCAGGAATGCAATCCGTTGGTTTTGATGAGATGTCCACGTAGAGTAGTACAAGTTAAAGGTAATACTTGGATATTTATGATGATTCATAGGTCAGTTGGGGTGCATTTAAGCTGTTTTATGGAGATGATCAGGAGCATGCAAAAGGTGAGGCAGCCATCTTGGCTGGCTGTTTAGTAGGGCTCCACAACAGCTTCCAGTGGCTCAAAACGAATCCCATGCATCTTGCGCTTGATCTGTGAGAACAAGAAGAAGTCGCAAGGGGCCAGGTCTGGACTATGTGGCAGATGACCAAGCTACTGGATGCAATCATGGACCAGAAAATCCACCACTTTACTGGACTTGTGGACATTGTTGTAATGGAGATGGACACCATGAGTGTGAGTTCTTGGATGGTGCATGGAAATGGCTTCCCAACACTTGCAGCAGGCATTGGTTGGTGTACCAGTCCCCATTGATGGTGTGCTGCTGCACAAGTTGTACAGTAGCTACATAACCAGTCTTGTCCACAAAAACCGCCACCTTCTGCTTGGCCATGCTGCACTCATGTTGGAACTTTATGTGACAGTGTACCTCCATCTGGGGCCCACTGGCTTATTGTTGTTTGATCTCAGGCTCAAAAATGTAGATCCAGGATTCATCACCACTGATGATCTCCCAGACAGTTTGAGCAACCACCATTAAACTTGGCCAGCATGTTGTAGCACCAAGTCACCGAACCTCCTTTTGCTCTCGAGTCGAGCTTTTCATGGAGTATCAAGTTGATGGATCCTGATAAGATGCCTATCTCCTTCTTGAACTGGGCAATGGTCACCCGTTGTTTTCGGTAGAAACAGCCCTGTTTTTGGAAGAAAACGCTGCTGTTTCCAGGGATTATGTTTCTCCTGCCCGAGGCAAGTGAAACAAAATCCCCAATAAGCAACGGCTTACGCAGGCTTATCAGGGCTAATAGGATAGCCCCCGGTGAGACAATTAGCCGCGGTAATTTACCGTGGCTAATTGGATACCATCAATTGTGTTTTATTTAAGATCAAAACTTTAAAGCTATGCAATTGGGCTTTGACCTGCCATTGGCTGGATTTTAAGGATGCCATTTAAAGGATTAAGAATTATAACTGGAGTTTGAACTGGATGTGGACTGGATATTGCACCTGAAAAATCCCACATATTCTCAAGCATTGCGACTCCTGCATGCTACTCAGGGCTAAATTAACAATGGGGCGGATGGAGCTACAGTTCCAGGCCTCCACATAAAAACAGGCCCATCATCATGGCAGCATGATGATCACTGGCCACATGGTTGGCCATAAATCATAACTATTAAGATTGCATTTCTATTTTACTCACAAATTATGAAATTATTTATATTTAGACATATTTATAGTACATATTTAGGGAGACTATGGAGCTGATAGTGTAGGGGTGAACACACCTACATGGTTCTCACCACACCCACACAGCACTGGTCACACCTCCCCCATTTCTCACAAAAGGCCCTTGAATATTTTCAGCTCCAGGCCCATGTGGCCCTTAATCTGGCCCTGATGCTACTACTCCTGAATTCTACCAACCTGCAACTTCTCCAGTTGTTTAACATTTACTATTAATTTTACTATAATAACTATATAATACTATCATTCAGTCCTCACTCAACACCACTGTTATTATTCTACTGCTGGTTACATTGTTATGAATTGCTCATCCTTTCCCCTGTAACCTGTGTAGTATGCCCTGTGTAGCTACCTAATCTGGTACATTCATGAGCAAGATGAACAACACGTGGAATTATTTATGCCATAGAAATCTTGGTCGGTTTTCATTTTTATACTTGTATGTGTGATTCTATGTATTGCTTATTTTGCACATTGTAAGCTATGTAGTATCACCAAGATGGCCGCCATGCCTGGTGCTCTTGTGTGAAGGATAATAATGTACAGTATGTTTCTGATGATTTTGCAAATATGTATTTTATATCTCCTCCATTATGTGTCTTACCTATTCTGACCAGTGTACTTCTTTATCTTGCACATTATAACCTATGTAGTGTGACCAAGATGGCTGCCATGCCTGGTACTCTTATGTGAAAGATAACAATATATGATACTGCTGATTTTGTAAGAATGCACTGTATTTTATATCTCCCCCATTATGTTGTCTTACCTATCTGACAAGTGTACTCCTATGTAGTCAGGGTCAGACTGGCCCATATGGGTGCAGAGGAAATCCACGGTAGGCCCTACTCTCTCCTCTAGGGATCAGGGTTAAACTGTGCACTTATACATTATTTACATTATACTGCACAGGACTATGGTGTATTCATTAGAGTGCATTACTGTTATAAATCTGCTACATTATCATACATGCACTAGCATTATTTAGTATATTTATATCTCAACGGACCTAAATCATACAATCTCTAATAGTTAGCCAAGCCACTATGGTGGATGGTCACACCCCTAAGCATGAGCACCTATCAGTTCATTCTCCCGGTGGGCCCTTCCTGCCCCAGTCCGACACTGTTGTAGCACACCTAAAATGGCTGCCTTGTTGACTTTTTTTGGGGAAACCAAATGACATTATCAGTGCTTCTTTGGACATTATTAATAACTGGCATTGACAGTTATACCCTGCTAGCAGAAAGTTGTTACTTAGATGGTGGATTGTGACTGTAGGGAAGACCAACAATTCCTTCTATTACACTTAATACCATCCAAGTAGACTCTTTTAAAGTGGGGGAATAGATATCTCTTTATACTTTTGAGGTACTCAATACACCCATGGCATATCCCATTGAAGTTATAGCGCTCTGGACATTACCACCTGCCAGCTCTCTGACAGGACAAACATATGCATTAAATTGGATCCACTAATGTTTACTTTCAATGTACTCTATCCTGCTAGTGCTAAGTCCTGGAGTCAATAAACAGAGGCATGTCTGGATTCCTGTCCATGGCACTTGCACAGAAAGAGCACATACAGTTTTTAAATTCATTCATTGAAAGCTTTCCATTCCATATGACTTTTGGAAATTACCTGCAGATGTCACTGGAATAAGAGCTGCACATTACAGCAGAGAAAACACACAATACAAAGGCAAACAAAACATGTTTAATCCAGATGTGTCATTCCTGTGGTGAATGTTTACATGATTGAGTGCCCTACATAGCACCCCAGAGAAGGTATACTTTATTAACTCATGAATGGCATAAGAACAAGTATCAAAATGGGCAAAAGTTTGTTTAAGAATGTTATTTAAACATATCAATGTATACATACACATATCTTTGCTTATGTCAGAAGTAAAGTAAGACATCATGCTTCTAAAAAGTGTACCTTATTTAACAGACAATGGAGGGAATTCAAATGAATGAGATCTTGAATAACTCTGGCAATGAGTGCCCAGAGCTATTCAATTGGCTATGATGTAAACCTACAACTAGAGGATTTCTGTTCACACCCTCCTATTATTACTACTACTACACCATTACTACAAGTGGTCTTCAGCACCGTACAAAGGCAAACAGTATCACAGAACAGGTTAAAACAGAACATTACAGTAGCTTCAACATAAAATGGACACAAATAACAATTAGCCCCACAGTAACAAATACAGCTGGTAAGTAGGTGAGTGGATAAGGTAAAGACACATCATCGATAACGATGGCAAGACTGGTAATTTAAGAGTCACTGGAAGGGATGAGCAGCTACAAGCGGATGGAATTTCCAGAAGCTGGACAGTGTGTGGGTAAGGGCTGCAATTGAAATGCAAGAGATGAGGGCTAAGAGAACAAGAGGGTAGAGGGCCATGCTCATAGGAGCTTACAATCTAAGGGGAGGGAAGACAGAAGGTACGAGGTATGAGCAAGTCCGTGGTGACCTGAGGGCAGCATGTTAGAGCGATAGTGATGGCTGGGGAAGGAGGAAGCTAGTGAGACTGGGATTGCTAGGGCAGGAGGGGGATGCGAGCCACCAGGTGAATTGTTTATGTGCTGTATAGGTACACTGCAATAAACAGGTGGAGTTTTAGTGTGCATTTGACGCTATGCAAGGTCAGGGAGAGTCTGATGGACCAAGGGAGAGTTTGAAGCGGATTCTGTAGGGGAAGACTGTGGCACACGCATGGGGGTTTTCTGACTACCAAGAAACCCCTCCTGATGGACCAAATCAATTTTATTGCTAATCGCAGGTCGCGAATGTAGCCTCGCCCACTCATGGCATTAGGCTTCACCCAACAATAGAAAAACAAATCTATCTATGGCGCTGCACAATGGAGCAGCACAAGAAGGTAAAAATGGGTCACCAAAACCTGAACATATATGTAGGGGAAAAAGGTACAATCTCACTTGCGCTCCAAATTGACCAACAATATCGTAGATCCTCAATGTAATGATTAGATGATGTGGTCGCATCACACGTTATCCAGAAATATTCACATGAAAAAAAATAAACATATTATAGTGTAATACTGCATATGAACACAGTTCCACCCGCGGTGTTAACAGGGAAGAGATGGATTTGCAAACATTCCCAATCCAAAAGAGAAGTTCCGCTTCCTTTTATATAGCACCCAAGGTGGTGATGGAAACTTAAGTAACTCCTTACATGTATGCATACTTGTAACAAGAACGTTCAAAACACAAAGGTTTCTTTGGGTCTCCAAATGAGTCCTTACTGGACATAAAAGGAGAGTGGGGTCTCTCATCAAATGTGTATAAAACAAAAAAGAGGGAACGTATTAAAGGACCGTTTTCTTAAAAAACAGATTACTATTTATTCAAAATAGTAAAAACAATAATAACATGGGACAAAAACAACCGTATCAATTGCTGTAGGTCATTAGTGACTTTGACCAGGACAGTTTCAGTGGAGTGCAGTGGGTGATAACCAGATTGGAGAGGATCAAGGATGGAGCTGCCAGAAAGGAAGCTGGTGAGGCAGCTGTAGACAAGCTGCTCAAGACATTTAAAAGCAAAAGGGAGAAAAGAAATGGGGCAGTAGCTAACAGGTGAGGATGGGTCAATGTTGTTTGTAAGAATCGGGAATACAAGAGCATGTTGGAATGGGGAGAGAAAGATGACAGTGGAGAGTGATAGATTAAAGAGGTGAGCAAGGTGGAAACAGGCAGAGTGAAAGAGGAAGCGAAGGAGTGGATGGGTTCCAGGGGGCAGGTGGAGGAGGGAGAGGATAAGATGAGGGAGTGGACTAAAGGTGGGTACACACTGGTAGATATATCTGCCGATCAATTGATCAGCAGATATATCTATGGACAGATCGGGCAGTGTGTTGAGTCTACACACTGCCCGATCCGTCAGGGACTGACGTCATGAACTGGGTGGGCGTGTACACACGCCCACCCAGTTCAGCTGTCAATCACCGCCGGCCGCCCCACCATGTGTACGGGTGGTTGGCCGATCACCCGTACACACAGCGACGCGCCAATATATCGGTAGATATATTGGCCGTCGGCTGTGCAGTGGGGCCAACGCGATACGTCTGTGAACGACAGAGTTCACAGACGTATCGGCCGTACACACTGGCCGACGGACCCGCGATATATCGGGCTTTCAAGAGAACAGCCGATATATCGGCCAGTGTGTACCCACCTTAAGTCACCAGTAGTGGGTCAGAACTAGCACAGAGTGGGGTGGTTGGAGGGAGGGCATGGTGGTAGGGGAGGAGAGTGTAGCATTTATACTATATTGTAAAACACTCCTCTACAAAAAGAGTGTGACTACATCTTAATATGTTATCATCATGAATACATTCACTTGATTTAATCTTTTAAGACATGCATATACTGTATTACTCCCAAATCTCTGAATATTCTGACCATTATTGCATCAGCTATAACAGAAATCAACTCACATATCAAAAACTATACAGTCAAAATGCCCCATTGCTCATGAGGTCACAAGCCACAAATAATGGTTCACAAGTACAGTCACCAGCCCTAGACACACAGCATTGCCATTTCTACTGATGATTACAAGTGTATTTAGAAAAGAGAAATCTGGTTCTGTGCAAAACCCCATCATCATATATTTACTTAACAGTTAAAGAAAATTAGACTGATAAACCAGTGCTCAATGCAGTGAACAGTATTTATCTGACAGTGCAGATGTGAGGCCAAGGCAAATGAGGCACTCAGGTCAATAATAGAGAAAGGTACAACAAATCAGGTAATTTGCATGGACTAGAATATGGCAATTTTTGTAGTGGTAACCAATCAAATATTGGATAATCTTATTATAGATCTGGTTTCCAGACTGCTTGGATCTCGTCACACAATTGCCTCTGCTTTAACTATATGTTCGGTACCTGTTTTCCAACATACTTTAATGTATTTCTTATATGCCTTTTTTGGGTTTGGAACCATGATTGTGCTATTCATAGGTATTTTTTCTGTTCATCAGCTACTGATTTATAATTTGTAATTTTTATTGTTCTTTTGGCACTTCTGGTTTTGCCATTGCCTTCACCTTTGTCACACCTATTGCATTTGCAACACAGAGTAACTGGCTTCCTATATAAACACCTGTTTAATTCACTCATTGCCTGTGCTATAAGTTACTTTGCTATGCTGGTTTCTGAATCCTAAACTCAGCTTCTCTATGTGATTTTGTTTTTATCTGCAAACTGGCACTGACCCTCCCTTTGTTTCCTCCTACTGGCAAATATTTGGTGACTGTAACCTGTGGTCACCACACAGCAGAATCCAAGGCCACAAGCAGGGAGCTCTGGTGAAGACCAAGCTGACCATTAGACCTCATACTGCAAACTGGCCTGTACCAACTACTAGAGGCACAGAGAAATTCTCCAACCCCTATCCTAATAGATCTTGGCAAACACGTCAAAATCTATCATATTATTATCAGACCTGCTTATAGATTATGTCAGTAGTTGGGGAAGCAGTCACCATACCCCTAGTTGGGATCCCAGACATCGCAATGCCGACGCCAGAATCCCAACCAGTGGGGAAGTACAGATGCCAGAATCCCGGCGCCACAGCCTTTCCTCCCTCTATGACACCCACAGAGGGAAAATAAATCCTGTGTGACCGCTTGCCCCGCTGCCGGCAAACCGGTGGCCGGGATCCCGCTGTCGGTACACTGACGGCTGGGATCCCGCTCACCAGTTTTACATACCGATCCCAGCAGATGGCCTCTATCATCCCATGTATGCAGCCCTGATACTAATTGTATGACAAAGGAGATATGAAGAGACACTCGGAGCACAAGGCTGTCAAAATGGGAAACTGTTGCTTGGGTTCTTCATGTTTCCTGTAAAGTATGTAAAAGGCAAATATGAATGCATGCATGATTATGACATGCCATTGGCTGTTTGTGATGTTTACTATTTTAATTATAACAGATTTTAAAATATCAATAGAGATACTTCATACCAACAAATTAGAATAGTTTAACTCCATGGGGGAGCCATCCTTGCATACTGTACACTATATTATAAACAGGTGGAATGCTCAAGTTTCCTCCAACAGAAAGAGAGCAATTATACATTAAACTATGTATGTCCCAGAGTGAAACCACACCCTTTAACCTATTTAAGAGAGTAGTAAGATCAAACAGAACAGGCAGAAATTAACCAATTTGCGTGATTGAGATGTAAACCAATGTATAATCTCTGAAAGAATGTCAGAAGCCAAGTTTTTGTATCTCAAATACATTTTTTTTACATCCAAGAAAGAATAACATATAACAAACAATCATTGCAATTGCTCTGAATGAGTAATATCATGAAATAAAGGAAAACAGGAAATTTTTAAAGGCAAATGTAATACTTTTAAAAGGGCACATGTATGGTGTAATATGCTTTCTTAGAAAAATGAAATTTGCTTGCAAAGTCAAGTTGTAAGCTTCATTTTCTTTTTGTGTATAAATGGACTCACATTTATTTTCTTTGTATCAACAATTTATGAGAAAGTATCTGACTGAGCCAATTTTTGCAGATATAAACTAGATTATTGCTCAATATCTTATTTATACTGAAGGAAACATTCTCAGAAAATGTTTCCTAGTTTATAGAAAAAGACCAGGTAGCACAATTAAATGTGATTATATTTAAAGGAGTAGCCATATGCTGTAACTTAACAGGCTTAAAAATGTGGATACAACAGCAGGGGCATATTGTGGGTGGAGCCAATGTATCATGTGCTCTGGGTGACAGAGGGGACAGGGTGCGCTGCCAGAGGCAGACTACACTGTAATTTTATAATCCACAATTCTAGTAACAGGCTACTGGCATCACCCACCCAGTTGCCGGTGGCAGAACAGTGCTAAGATGACTACCAACTTAAGCGCTCTCCAGTGCACAGCCGCATGCTGCCTATTGCCAGAGGTACTGTAGCAGGCAGTTACTGTATTTCCAAGGGTCAGGGGGTGCAGTATGTGCAGATGAAGAGCTATACCCGCTCAATCCCCCAAGTAAGCTTAGTGTTCGTTTCTGATTACCCCTCTGACCTCCCCCCCCACTTGTTCCATTTGCTCACACTACCTACCTGTGCACCTTACAACCCTCTTGCACACCAGTGACCCCGTTTTTCCAAGTACTGTACTTCTCCCATCTTTACACCTTGTCCGCTTCTTCCTCGTCCGCTGTAGTCACTGAAGTTCTAAAAACCTTAATTGACAAAAAACATAAAACCAATACAACATATGGCATGACATATATCTGAAAATAACCCAATGAGTAATTCCAAGGATAATCACACTGCAAGGAAAAGGTGCTAAGTAGTGGTTCAATATAGCGAAAAACAGGATTTTTACTCACCAGTAAAATCAATTCCTTGAAGTCCATCTCGGGGATGCCAATACCTGTGGGTTTTGCCTTAGGTGTGTTGGAGGCGGTAGTACTAACTATTTCAAACTGACTCCCACCCCCTATATAACCACTCCCCATAACCTTGATCCTTAGTCTAATGTTTAACCAAACTAGGAAAAAAACTCACAAAAGAACTGAGAACACAACTAATATAAATTAGTCTGAAGTCAAACAAGGGAGGAATCTCAGCATCCTCCAGATGGACTTCAAGGAATTGATATTACTGGTGAGTAAACATCCTGTTGCCTTTATCGCCCATCTGGGGGATGCCATTACTGGTGGGATCATACCCAAGCAAGCCAAATTAAGGGACAGGGGAGCATCGGAAATGACTGCTCTCAAAATATTCCGCCAAACACTGGCCTCACTAGTGCCGAATGTATGGAAATGGTAAACTTTATAAATGTATTTACGAAAGACTAGGTGGCTGCTCTGCACAACTGATCTACCGAGGCTTCAAGTCGTACTGCCCAGCAAGCTCTGACTGCATGAGTCGAATGGACCTGAATTAATGCCAGAACTATAACACTGGGGAACAGATAAGCCTGTCTAATGGCAGTTTTAACTCATCTTGCAATGGATCCTTTAGAGGCTGTTCAGCTTCTTTTTGGAGCATCATTTAGGACTAACAGGGAACCTGTACGTCAGAAAGACGCAGTACGTTCCACGTAAATGCGTAAGGCATTGACCACATGCAACAAACTTTACGGCAAGGCTTCATTGGCTTACAGGAAGCAATGAAGCTATTTTAGCACATGAGCGCATGCGCAGGTGCACACATGCGCAAGGTCTTCAAACTGTGTTCTCTTCAGAACGCAGTCTAAGCCCTGGCAGGGGGTGGTGACGGGGCATCAACGCCGTGTTTTGTGGGTGCTGACACACCATTTGGGGGCATGGTCTGGACAACGAAGGCGTGTCCAGGCAGTTTGTGTGGTGGGCCACGGTGGCTGTGTGACATCACACACAGCCGCGGTGAGCCTAAATATGGCGGGTAGCAGTCTGCCTTTGCAGAGGGCTACCTTTATCATGCAAGCTCTTCACTGCTGAGAGAAGCATTCGCATATTAGTGAGGGGCAAGGGCATGCAAAGCAGACTTGGCCTGTGCTGGGCGACCCCCGCATGCTAGTGTAGTGAATTGTCTCACAACTACAACTCATGCTGAATCGGGGCCAAGGTGCTCTTAAGGACAAAATGCCAAACAGCCATTACTCAACCACAATAAGTTACATACCCATCGTAAAAACGTATTGTTACTGCTTCTTAGTTCTTTCAGCAATCCCCCAGTGCAAATGAGTCCCAGACAGACAGACAACAGTTCTAACTCCCTCCAAATCACAGCTTGTTTGGGGAGTGAGTCTTTTGTACTGATTGCCCAACTGTTGCTTGTTATCCAGAGTGATTAGGGTGTGGCCCTGGCTTGCTGCTACAGCAAAAAAAAAGCCAAAGACCTGACACCAATGGATGCTGACCCATGGAGTGGCTAATGGATGGTGGCTTAAACAATGTGGAAGTAGTGTGTCATTCTGCAGTATATCGACAAACAAGGTTATTAAATGTATAGTAACATAGGGGGTAATTCAGATCTGATCGCTGGGCTGCTAATTTTGTTGTTCTGTGATAAGATCGTCTCTGCCTCCAGGGGGAGTGTAAATTTGCTGTGCAAGTGTGCGATCGCATGTGTATGCCAAGCTGCAAAAATCCACTTTGTGCAGTCTCTGTGCAACCCAGGACTTACTCCTCCAGTGCGATGAGAACAGGCTGATCGGGCAGGAGCTGACGTCAGACACCCTCCCTGAAAACGCTTGGGCATGCCTGCATTTTTCCGGGCACTCCCTGTAAACGGTCAGTTGCCACCCACAAACGACCTCTCCCTGTCAATCAACTTGCAAATACCTGTGTGATCTGATTTTTTGCACCATCCTGACCGGCGATGCCCGTTGTTGTTGTCCGACGCGTGTGCGTATTGCTGTGCATACGCATGCGCAGTTAGGACCTGATCGCTCACTGTGCGAAAACGCACAGCAGTGATCAGATCTGAATTACCCCCATAGTTAATAAGGTTGAAAAAAGACAAGTTGTCCATCGAGTTCATCCTTTTATTAGAGCCTATTCTATTCTGTAATTAACCAGATAGACCCGTAATTATTCAATACAATCTTTTTAAATGTTACTGTATATCCTTGGATATTTTTTCAGTTAGAATTTATCCAACCCATTCTTAAATTTAATGACTGAGTCTGCCATTACGACCTTCTCTGGTAACGAATTCCAGATCCTTACTGCCCTTACTGTGAATAACCCACTCCTTCTTTGGGTATGAAATTTTCTCTCCTCTAACCTTAGAGGGTGCCTGCATATCCTTTGTAGAGATCTCTTAATAAACAAATCTCCTGATAGCTCCATGTATTGTCCCTTTATATATTTATATATATTAATAATGTCTACTCTAAGACGCCTTTTTTCAAATGTAAACATATTTAACCTAGTAAGCCTTTCCTCGTATTCCAGTGCCTCAATTTTGTAGCTCATCTCTGAACTCTTTCCAGCTCTAGTATATCTCTTTTTATAGTGTGGCACCCTGAACTGTACACAATATTCAAGATGTGGCCGTACCAATTATTTATATAATGGTAGGATTACACTGTCATCCCTTGTCTCAATTCCCCGTTTTATGCACGCTAATATCGTATTTGCCTTCGTTGCTGCACTCTGACATTGGGTACTGTTGTTAAATGTATTATCAATGAGCACCCCCAATTTTTTTCTATTACTGTTTCCCCTACATTCTCTCCATGTAATTTGTATGTTGCATGGTTATTTTTAGTTCCAAAGTGCATGACTTTACATTTTTCTATGTTAAATCTCATTCTCCATTTAGTTACCCAAACTTCCATTTTAAGTAAGTTATTTTGTGAGGACTCTGAATCCTTGGCTGAGTAAATTACCCTACATAGTTTGGTATCATCTGCAAAAATTGATACCATGCTTTCCAGATCTATTCCTAGGTCATTAATAAATATATTGAACAGTAGTGGCCCGAGTACTGACCCTTGCAGTATTCCACTGAATACAATGGCCCAGTTGGAGAACATCCCATTAGCTACAACTCGCTGTTCCCTGTTATCTAGCCAATTACTTACCCAAGTGCAAATGGTGTTTCCTAGGCCAAGCTCTTTTAGTTTGATAATAATCCACTTGTGAGGCACTGTGTCGAAGGCTTTTGGAAAATCTAAATAGACCACATCTACAGCGTTACCCTGGTCAAGATTTTTCTCACTTTCTCGTAGAAGCTAATTAAGTTAGTTTGGTAGGACCTGTCCCTCATGAAACCATGCTGGTTCCTATTAATAACATTGGAGGTATCCAAATACTCCTGTATGCTATCCTTTAATATTCCTTCCAATATTTTCCCCACAATTGAAAGCAAACTGACCAGTCTATAGTTACCGGGATGAGTTTTGCTACCCTTTTTAAATATTGGGATTACCTCTGCTATACGCCAGTCCATTGGTATCATGCCTGTTTTAATTGAGTCATAGAAAATCAAATATAAAGGCCTTGCTAGTTCTGAGTTAAGTTCCATAAGAACCCTTGGGTAAAGTCCATCTGGACCAGGAGATTTATTAATTTTAACTTTGTTTAGTCGCTCACGGACTACTTCCTCACTCAAATAAGCTCTTAGTAACAGTATATTTTCGATACTGTGTTATTCACTACTTCCAACATCTGGTCCTCTCTAGTAAATACTGCTAAAAAAAAATATCTCCTTTTAATGGTCCTATATTCTCTTTTTTTTAACCTTTTACCATTTATATACTTCAAAAAAATTGTAGGGTTTGTTTTACTCTCCTTAGCAATTTGCTTTTCGTTTTCTATTTTTGCTGCTCTGATTTCTTTTTTGCAAATCTTGTTACATTCCTTGTAGTAGTAGAATGACCCTTCCTTCCCATCTGATTTAAATGTTTTGAAAGCGTGTCTCTTTTTATCCATTACTTCCTTAACCTTCTTATTAAGCCACATTGTTTTGTATTTTGAACCCCTTTTTTTGCTGCTCATGGGAATGAATTTATGGGTATAATTATCGAGCAAACTTTTAAAAGCATCCCACATTTCAGCAGTGTTCTTACCCTGGAACAAAGTATTCCAGTCAAAATCCTTTAGCGCTTGTTTCAGTCCGTCGAAATTTGCTTGTCTAAAGTTAAAAGTCTTGGTAGAACCCTTATAGTGATGTTTTTGAAAACTAATTTCAAATGAGACCATATTATGATCGCTGTTTCCCAAGGTCTCCCCCACTTTCTTATTATCTGTACATTATTAGTTATTACTAGGTCCAGCAAAGTCCTGTTTCTAGTATGCTTCTCGATTACTTGAGACAAGTAGTGATCTTTTAGTATATTTAAGAACCTGTTTCCCCTAGCTGTAAAACATGATACGTTGTTCCAATTTATGTCAGGATAATTAAAATCCCCAATGATTTGGACATCCCCCCAGTCCTGCTGCTTTTTTGATTTGCTGGAAAAGTTGTACCTCCTCAGTCAAACTAATGTCAGGTGGTTTGTTACGTATCCCTATTAATAGTTTTTTTGTTTCTGTACCCCCACTTGAAATTTCAACCCACAGTGCCACCACATTATCTCTAGCTCTCTTGTAAAAAAAACTTACTTCAAATGCGTTTTTAAAAATGGTCTAATATTAAGACATACTGTACACCTCCTCCTCTTTTGATAGTCCTGTCTCTGCTGAACAGAATATAGCCCTCCAAATTTGCTACCCAGTTATGAGAATCATCCCAACATGTCTCCGTAATATCTATAATATCATATTGGTCTTTTAATGCAATAATTTCTATTTCTCCCATTTTACCGGATAGGCTTCTAGCATTTGCAAGCATACACTTTAATTTAGGTATTCCTTTTTCATTATGCTTTTTTGGTTATACCTTTTTCTTGCTTAAATTACTTTTCCTTGATTTTCCATTTCTGTCTGATTTTTCCCTCCCCCCTTCTCCACCCCAGTTATACTTACTACACCCCTCATTACTGCTCTCCCTGCTCACCCCCTTAGTTATTTATAATCCCTTCCCCCAGACACCTAGTTTAAAATCTGCTCAAACCCTCCTTTCCCCCAGCACTGCTGCCCCCTCCTCGTTCAGGTGTAATCCATCCTGACAAAAAAGATGGCACCTGACTGAGAAGTCTGCCCAGTGTTCCAGGAATACAAATCCCTCCTTCCTACACCAATCTCTCAGCCACTCATTAACCTCCCTAATCTCCCTTTGTCTCCTTGGGCTAGCATGTGGTACAGGTAATATTTACCTTAGATGTCCTTGCCTTAAGTTTGCAACCTAGATCCCTGTAATCGGTTTTAAGGACATCCCATCAACCGCTAACTCTGTTATTGGTGCCAACGTGCACCAAGACCACCAGAGCTTTCCCAGCTCCTCACAACAATCTGTCTACCCAATCTGCAATGTGTCATACCCGAGCACCCGGAAGACAACATACTATATGACGATCGCGGTCCCGGTAGCAGATTGCCCAATCCGCTTTTCTAGTGATTAAGTCCCTTACCACCACAATCTGACTAGGTACCTTGCTAACAACTTTCCCCTTTGTGCTGGAGGGACCGTTGCTCTGGTTGGTAGAGGAAACAGTCTCTGTCAGCTCTGCCAAATCTGCACTGCCATCCACAGAACGGGCAAATCTACTGGGATTTGACAGCTCAGAGCTGGCCTGCCTCTTTCTCCCACCTGTAACCCAACTATTTACCTGTTCATCTTCCTTTTTGTCCTTGATCTCCCAATGCCTCCACAGTTAGCTGCAGATTTTGCTTGAGATTGGCAATCTCTCTGTGTTGCAATGGTTTGCTTTAGATCAGTTACCTGGGCTTCCAAAGAGACCATTTGCTCACATCTCGTGCAGAGGAACTCACCCTGGAACTATTGCTCCAGGTATGCATACATCTGACAAGATATGCACTGTATGAGATTATCAACCTTGTTCTAACTCATTCTGAATGGATTATCTAACATCCTCTAACCTGAAATTAACCTTTACAATCCTTTTATAGCTTTACAATCCTCCTATAGTATTACAATCCACCTATAGTATTACAATCAGTAATAGTGTAAAACAGTATTTAGCAGTGATGATACTTACATGTCCAGACACTGTCTGGATCTACCACAGTGCTGGTCTTCTCGGCTGTCCACCTTCCCGGCAGCTGCACTGCACAAAGTTCCAGCGCTTCCATCTTTGCAGCACACTCCTGTGGGGCAGTGGCTCCCTGGCTCACCTACACACACCCCTGCTGCTCAGTGGCTCCCCGGCTCACCCACACACACTCTCCTCTGGGTCAACTACTCCCCAGCACATACACACTCTTGCTGCTCAGATGCTCCCCCCACACACACATTCGGAGCAGCAGCTCTCTGTCCTGCTGCCTGCTCCTGCACCTCACAGCTACTTGTTGAGCTCACACACACACACAAACCCACAGAGCGTCAGCTCTTTCTCCTGCTGCCTGCTCCTCTCAGTGGCTTTGCGGCACCCATTTACACACATAAAGTCAGGGGAATCCTGCCTCCAGAAATAATTACACTATTTAAACTGCACACTAGGAAGACTGTCTCTTATCTCTATAGTGACCTTACCTCTCAAAATTTGCTGACTGCCCCCCCTCCCCCTCCTTAGACATAAATGGGAGTCAGACTTGGATCCTCTTCAAGACAAACATTGGTTTCATTGTGTAGACTCAATTTGGCATACTTCATCATGTGTTCGTTTTCAACCGATTATTTTATTTTTCATAGGTCCTATCATATCTGTTACTATAGCACATTTATCAATACCTCTACCAGTTGCCCTAAATGTCACTCTCTTGATTGTGATTTTTTGAATATCCTATGGGACTGTCCTAGGTTTTGTGACGTTTGGCTGTTGGTTTGGTTAGATATATGATCTACTTTCCCGCCAGTACTTCCGGTAAGGTTAAACTTTGTTTGCTTTGGACATTGCGGAATTCTTTATTGTTAACATTTATCAATATGTCCTAGGCCTATCTACTCTAGAAAAAGTTATTATTGCCCACTCCTGGTATTCTCCTGATTCTAATCCTGGATATACACAGGTGGCAGGTGCTTGTTAATGACACCATTAATCAGGAGTGGTATTTTTATACTAGCTGTAAGGACCTTCCTAAATTTCAAAAACTATTGGACAAATTGTCTCAGCTCCCTCTGGTCCTTTGCAGGTCTAATCAGGAGTCCTTCTTATAGAATTCCATTATATTTATATTGTTTCTCTTCCACATCACTTTTCTCACTGCTTTTATTTTTACTTTTTATTTCACATTGTACCCTTACCTCCACACGCATTTAAGGTTAAATATGCTCTTTCCTTTTTATCGGGCCAGGCACATTTCCTGATAATCCTTTGATTGCTTATGCCCCATTTTTCTACTGTGTCCTATGTCAGCAACAATTATTTGTAATTTGCAATTGTTTCTATGTTGTTTTTGTTTTCTCTTTTTCTGTAAAAACTCTTAATAAAAAAGTTACTTGCTTTAAATACACATTTCCACATTGCCATCTTCATATAGTATCAAGTATTCCATTTTTTTTATCTAGCTTTTTAGTTTTGCCTACATCAATGGTCCTCAAACTATGTGCCTTGGCACCCTGGGGTGCCTCAGAACTCTTGCAGGGGTGCCTTGGACTGGTGGTTCAGGACCAATTCAAATTATTTATGGTCAATGGTGGCTGCCAATCATAAAATATGTGGACCAACAGAAGCAAATCTTGTCCCCCACCACATAACTGACCCTAAGGATTACATATAAACACAATTAACTTCATTTAATATTTCTTTCTAATTTCTCAGTAAGACTTTTGGCTTAGGGGTGCCGTAAAAAAAAATTCTGATATTCTAGGGTGCCGTGATTCAAAAACGTTTGGGAACCACTGGCCTACAGAATGCTCTTTTGTTCCTTGGTCACAAATGAATATGATGTGCATTCAAATCCTGATAAGAGACAAGAGGAGGAATTCATTAGCCTGGATCTCTAGGTGCTAACTCCAGCAACTGAAACAGAACAATAACATACAGCAGCAGCAGTACCAGATGCTACAAAACCATTCACAACAGATAATGTACAGGATCTGACTAATGCTATTGGTGAAGTAAAAACAAACATAAAAAGAATACATGAGTATCAAAAGTTACCAAATCAGCATCACACTATGTCAGATTAAGTGGTGGTAATACATCCAGTATAATAAAAATGATAGTATATATAGTAGTGATGAGCACCGGAAATTTTTCGGGTTTTGTGTTTTGGTTTTGGGTTCGGTTCCGCGGCCGTGTTTTGGGTTCGAACGCGTTTTGGCAAAACCTCACCGAATTTTTTTTGTCGGATTCGGGTGTGTTTTGGATTCGGGTGTTTTTTTTCAAAAAACCCTAAAAAACAGCTTAAATCATAGAATTTGGGGGTCATTTTGATCCCAAAGTATTATTAACCTCAATAAGCATAATTTCCACTCATTTTCAGTCTATTCTGAACACCTCACACCTCACAATATTATTTTTAGTCCTAAAATTTGCACCGAGGTCGCTGGATGACTAAGCTCAGCGACCCAAGTGGCCGACACAAACACCTGGCCCATCTAGGAGTGGCACTGCAGTGTCACGCAGGATGGCCCTTCAAAAAACTACTCCCCAAACAGCACATGACGCAAAGAAGAAAAAAAAGAGGCGCAATGAGGTAGCTGTGTGACTAAGATAAGCGACCCTAGTGGCCGACACAAACACCTGGCCCATCTAGGAGTGGCACTGCAGTGTCACGCAGGATGGCCCTTCCAAAAAACACCCCCCAAACAGCACATGACGCAAAGAAAAAAAGAGGCGCAATGAGGTAGCTGTGTGACTAAGATAAGCGACCCAAGTGGCCGACACAAACACCTGGCCCATCTAGGAGTGGCACTGCAGTGTCACGCAGGATGGCCCTTCCAAAAAACACCCCCCAAACAGCACATGACGCAAAGAAAAAAAGAGGCGCAATGAGGTAGCTGTGTGACTAAGATAAGCGACCCAAGTGGCCGACACAAACACCTGGCCCATCTAGGAGTGGCACTGCAGTGTCACGCAGGATGGCCCTTCCAAAAAACACCCCCCAAACAGCACATGACGCAAAGAAAAAAAGAGGCGCAATGAGGTAGCTGTGTGACTAAGATAAGCGACCCAAGTGGCCGACACAAACACCTGGCCCATCTAGGAGTGGCACTGCAGTGTCACGCAGGATGGCCCTTCCAAAAAACACCCCCCAAACAGCACATGACGCAAAGAAAAAAAGAGGCACAATGAGGTAGCTGTGTGACTAAGATAAGCGACCCAAGTGGCCGACACAAACACCTGGCCCATCTAGGAGTGGCACTGCAGTGTCACGCAGGATGGCCTTTCCAAAAACTACTCCCCAAACAGCACATGACGCAAAGAAAAATGAAAGAAAAAAGAGGTGCAAGATGGAATTGTCCTTGGGCCCTCCCACCCACCCTTATGTTGTATAAACAGGAAATGCACACTTTAACCAACCCATCATTTCAGTGACAGGGTCTGCCACACGACTGTGACTGAAATGACGGGTTGGTTTGGACCCCCACCAAAAAAAAAGCAATTAATCTCTCCTTGCACAAACTGGCTCTACAGAGGCAAGATGTCCACCTCATCATCATCCTCCGATATATCACCGTGTACATCCCCCTCCTCACAGATTATCAATTCGTCCCCACTGGAATCCACCATCTCAGCTCCCTGTGTACTTTGTGGAGGCAATTGCTGCTGGTCAATGTCTCCACGGAGGAATTGATTATAATTCATTTTAATGAACATCATCTTCTCCACATTTTCTGGATGTAACCTCGTACGCCGATTGCTGACAAGGTGAGCGGCGGCACTATACACTCTTTCGGAGTACACACTTGTGGGAGGGCAACTTAGGTAGAATAAAGCCAGTTTGTGCAAGGGCCTCCAAATTGCCTCTTTTTCCTGCCAGTATAAGTACGGACTGTCTGACGTGCCTACTTGGATGCGGTCACTCATATAATCCTCCACCATTCTTTCAATGGGGAGAGAATCATATGCAGTGACAGTAGACGACATGTCCGTAATCGTTGTCAGGTCCTTCAGTCCGGACCAGATGTCAGCATCAGCAGTCGCTCCAGACTGCCCTGCATCACCGCCAGCGGGTGGGCTCGGAATTCTGAGCCTTTTCCTCGCACCCCCAGTTGCGGGAGAATGTGAAGGAGGAGATGTTGACAGGTCGCGTTCCGCTTGACTTGACAATTTTGTCACCAGCAGTTCTTTGAACCCCAGCAGACTTGTGTCTGCCGGAAAGAGAGATCCAAGGTAGGTTTTAAATCTAGGATCGAGCACGGTGGCCAAAATGTAGTGCTCTGATTTCAACAGATTGACCACCCGTGAATCCTTGTTAAGCGAATTAAGGGCTCCATCCACAAGTCCCACATGCCTAGCGGAATCGCTCTGTGTTAGCTCCTCCTTCAATGTCTCCAGCTTCTTCTGCAAAAGCCTGATGAGGGGAATGACCTGACTCAGGCTGGCAGTGTCTGAACTGACTTCACGTGTGGCAAGTTCAAAAGGTTGCAGAACCTTGCACAACGTTGAAATCATTCTCCACTGCGCTTGAGACAGGTGCATTCCACCTCCTATATCGTGCTCAGTTGTATAGGCTTGAATGGCCTTTTGCTGCTCCTCCAACCTCTGAAGCATATAGAGGGTTGAATTCCACCTCGTTACCACTTCTTGCTTCAGATGATGGCAGGGCAGGTTCAGGCGTTTTTGGTGGTGCTCCAGTCTTCTGTACGTGGTGCCTGTACGCCGAAAGTGTCCCGCAATTCTTCTGGCCACCGACAGCATCTCTTGCACGCCCCTCTCGTTTTTTAAATAATTCTGCACCACCAAATTCAAGGTATGTGCAAAACATGGGACGTGCTGGAATTTGCCCAGATTTAATGCACACACAATATTGCTGGCGTTGTCCGATGCCACAAATCCACAGGAGAGTCCAATTGGGGTAAGCCATTCTGCGATGATCTTCCTCAGTTGCCGTAAGAGGTTTTCAGCTGTGTGCGTATTCTGGAAAGCGGTGATACAAAGCGTAGCCTGCCTAGGAAAGAGTTGGCGTTTGCGAGATGCTGCTACTGGTGCCGCCGCTGCTGTTCTTGCGGCGGGAGTCCATACATCTACCCAGTGGGCTGTCACAGTCATATAGTCCTGAGCCTGCCCTGCTCCACTTGTCCACATGTCCGTGGTTAAGTGGACATTGGGTACAACTGCATTTTTTAGGACACTGGTGAGTCTTTTTCTGAGGTCTGTGTACATTTTCGGTATCGCCTGCCTAGAGAAATGGAACCTAGATGGTATTTGGTACCGGGGACACAGTACCTCCAACAAGTCTCTAGTTGGCTCTGCAGTGATGATGGATACCGGAACCACGTTTCTCACCGCCCAGGATGCCAAGGCCTCAGTTATCCGCTTTGCAGCAGGATGACTGCTGTGATATTTCATCTTCCTCGCAAAGGACTGTTGGACAGTCAATTGCTTGGTGGAAGTAGTAAAAGTGGTCTTACGAGTACGACTTCCCCTCTGGGATGACCATCGACTCCCAGCAGCAACAACAGCAGCGCCAGCAGCAGTAGGCGTTACACGAAAGGATGCATCGGAGGAATCCCAGGCAGGAGAGGACTCGTCAGAATTGCCAGTGACATGGCCTGCAGGACTATTGGCATTCCTGGGGAAGGAGGAAATTGACACTGAGGGAGTTGGTGGGGTGGGTTGCGTGAGCTTGGTTACAAGAGGAAGGGATTTACTGGTCAGTGGACTGCTTCCGCTGTCGCCCAAAGTTTTTGAACTTGTCACTGACTTATGATGAATTCGCTGCAGGTGACGTATAAGGGAGGATGTTCCGAGGTGGTTAACGTCCTTACCCCTACTTATTACAGCTTGACAAAGGCAACACACGGCTTGACAAATGTTGTCCGCATTTCTGTTGAAATACTTCCACACCGAAGAGCTGATTTTTTTGGTATTTTCACCAGGCATGTCAATGGCCCTATTCCTCCCACGGACAACAGGTGTCTCCCCGGGTACCTGACTTAAACAAACCACCTCACCATCAGAATCCTCCTGGTCAATTTCCTCCCCAGCGCCAGCAACACCCATATCCTCATCCTGGTGTACTTCAACACTGACATCTTCAATCTGACTATCAGGAACTGGACTGCGGGTGCTCCTTCCAGCACTTGCAGGGGGCGTGCAAATGGTGGAAGGCGCATGCTCTTCACGTCCAGTGTTGGGAAGGTCAGGCATCGCAAACGACACAATTGGACTCTCCTTGTGGATTTGTGATTTTGAAGAACGCACAGTTCTTTGCTGTGCTTTTGCCAGCTTGAGTCTTTTCATTTTTCTAGCGAGAGGCTGAGTGCTTCCATCCTCATGTGAAGCTGAACCACTAGCCATGAACATAGGCCAGGGCCTCAGCCATTCCTTGCCACTCCGTGTGGTAAATGGCATATTGGCAAGTTTACGCTTCTCCTCCGACAATTTTATTTTAGATTTTTGAGTCCTTTTTTTACTGATATTTGGTATTTTGGATTTTACATGCTCTGTACTATGACATTGGGCATCGGCCTTGGCAGACGACGTTGCTGGCATTTCATCATCTCGGCCATGACTAGTGGCAGCAGCTTCAGCACGAGGTGGAAGTCGATCTTGATCTTTCCCTATTTTTGGAACCTCAACATTTTTGTTCTCCATATTTTAATAGGCACAACTAAAAGGCACCTCAGGTAAACAATGGAGATGGATGGATACTAGTATACTTATGGATGGACGAGCGACTGCCGACACAGAGGTAGCTACAGCCGTGGACTACCGTACTGCGTCTGCTGCTAATATAGACTGGATGATAATGATATAAAAAATATATATATATCACTACTGCAGCCGGACAGGTATATATTATATAATGACGGACCTGCTGGACACTGTCAGCACTGCAGACTCCTAAAGTAAGCTACTAGTATCAAGAAGATAGAAAAAAAAAAAACCACAACAGGTAGGTGGTATACAATTATGGATGGACGAGCGACTGCCGACACAGAGGTAGCTACAGCCGTGGACTACCGTACTGCGTCTGCTGCTAATATAAACTGGATGATAATGATATAAAAAATATATATATATCACTACTGCAGCCGGACAGGTATATATTATATAATGACGGACCTGCTGGACACTGTCAGCACTGCAGACTCCTAAAGTAAGCTACTAGTATCAAGAAGATAGAAAAAAAAAACACCACAGGTAGGTGGTATACAATTATCGATGGACGAGCGACTGCCGACACAGAGGTAGCTACAGCCGTGGACTACCGTACTGCGTCTGCTGCTAATATAGACTGGATGATAATGATATAAAAAATATATATATATCACTACTGCAGCCGGACAGGTATATATTATATAATGACGGACCTGCTGGACACTGTCAGCACTGCAGACTCCTAAAGTAAGCTACTAGTATCAAGAAGATAGAAAAAAAAAACACAACAGGTAGGTGGTATACAATTATGGATGGACGAGCGACTGCCGACACAGAGGTAGCTACAGCCGTGGACTACCATACTGCGTCTGCTGCTAATATAGACTGGATGATAATGATATAAAAAATATATATATATCACTACTGCAGCCGGACAGGTATATATTATATAATGACGGACCTGCTGGACACTGTCAGCACTGCAGACTCCTAAAGTAAGCTACTAGTATCAAGAAGAGATAGAAAAAAAAAAACACCACAGGTAGGTGGTATACAATTATGGATGGACGAGCGACTGCCGACACAGAGGTAGCTACAGCCGTGGACTACCGTACTGCGTCTGCTGCTAATATAGACTGGATGATAATGATATAAAAAATATATATATATCACTACTGCAGCCGGACAGGTATATATTATATAATGACGGACCTGCTGGACACTGCCAGCACTGCAGACTCCTAAAGTAAGCTACTAGTATCAAGAAGATAGAAAAAAAAAACACAACAGGTAGGTGGTATACAATTATGGATGGACGAGCGACTGCCGACACAGAGGTAGCTACAGCCGTGGACTACCATACTGCGTCTGCTGCTAATATAGACTGGATGATAATGATATAAAAAATATATATATATCACTACTGCAGCCGGACAGGTATATATTATATAATGACGGACCTGCTGGACACTGTCAGCACTGCAGACTCCTAAAGTAAGCTACTAGTATCAAGAAGATAGGGAAAAAAAA
Source organism: Pseudophryne corroboree (assembly GCF_028390025.1). Taxonomy (NCBI): domain Eukaryota; kingdom Metazoa; phylum Chordata; class Amphibia; order Anura; family Myobatrachidae; genus Pseudophryne; species Pseudophryne corroboree. Next base: position 559,955,513 of record NC_086445.1, read on the forward strand.
ACACCACAGGTAGGTGGTATACAATTATCGATGGACGAGCGACTGCCGACACAGAGGTAGCTACAGCCGTGGACTACCGTACTGCGTCTGCTGCTAATATAGACTGGATGATAATGATATAAAAAATATATATATATCACTACTGCAGCCGGACAGGTATATATTATATAATGACGGACCTGCTGGACACTGTCAGAACTGCAGACTCCTAAAGTAAGCTACTAGTATCAAGAAGATAGAAAAAAAAAACACATCAGGTAGGTGGTATACAATTATGGATGGACGAGCGACTGCCGACACAGAGGTAGCTACAGCCGTGGACTACCGTACTGCGTCTGCTGCTAATATAGACTGGATGATAATGATATAAAAAATATATATATATCACTACTGCAGCCGGACAGGTATATATTATATAATGACGGACCTGCTGGACACTGCCAGCACTGCTACTAGTATCAAGAAGATAGAAAAAAAAAAAACACAATAGGTAGGTGGTATACAAAAGGAGAGGTAATAATCATGGGAGACTTTAATCTTCCTGATGTAAACTGGGAGGTGTCTGTTGCTAGTTCCACTAGAAGTAGGAACATTTTAAATTCCCTTCAGGGAGCATCCCTCCACCAATTGGTGAGGGAGCCCACTCGGAAAGACGCAATATTAGACTTAATACTTACAAATGGAGACAGATTATCAGACGTAAAAGTGGGTGAAAACCTGGGATCCAGTGATCATCAAGCAGTATGGTTCAGCATTAAGACAGAGACTGACACGTCCCATACAAAAACAAAGGTGTTGGATTTTAGGAAGGCTGATTTTGTAGGGATGGGAAAATGTGTAAGCGATTCTTTGGCAGAGTGGAGGAACTTGGAAACAGTGCAGGAGAGGTGGGAAACATTCAAATGTGCAATATTGAAGGCAACAGACCTTTGTATCAAAACTGTTAGGAAAAACACAAGGAAAAGGAAGCCAGTGTGGTTTGCAAAAGAAGTAGCAAATATTGTGAGAGCAAAAAAGATGGCTTTTAGGAAATATAAGCAGACACAAAATAATGAAGACAAAAAGATATATCTTGTTAGACAGAAGGAGACAAAGAAGGTAATCAGATGTGCAAGGGCACAAGCTGAGGAGAAAATGGCCCAGTCAGTGGGTAAAGGAGGCAAAACTTTTTTTAGGTATATAAGCGAAAAGAGAAAAACAAAAGGCGGAATTATAAAACTAAAGACGGACACTGGGAGTCTTGTTGAAGGAGACAATTTAATAGCAGATCATCTTAATGATTATTTTTGCTCAGTATTTACTACTGAAAGAGAGGGGAAGGGGCCACAGTTAAGTTGCAGGGATATTCAGGAAAATGAAACAAGTACATTTACAGAGGAGAAGGTCCTAACAGAACTCTCAAAGCTGAAAGTGGACAAATCTATGGGGCCAGATGGGATACATCCAAGGATATTAAAAGAACTTAAAGAGGTGCTGGTAGCACCATTGACAGAATTATTCAACCAGTCATTAGCTACAGGAGAAATTCCAGGGGACTGGAAAAGAGCAAACGTAGTCCCACTGCACAAAAGTGGAAGCAAGGAAGAGGCAAACAACTACAGACCAGTGAGTCTTACATCAGTAGTAGGGAAATTGATGGAAACACTCTTAAAAGAAAGAGTTGTAGATTATCTCAAATCCGGCAATTTACTGGATCCCAAACAGCATGGATTCACTGGGGGGAGATCATGTCAAACAAATCTTATTGACTTTTTTGATTGTGTGACTAAAGTGATGGATAAAGGTGGAGCCATGGATATAGCTTATCTAGACTTTAGTAAGGCTTTTGACACAGTTCCACATCGCAGACTGCTAAATAAACTTGAAAGTTTGGGATTGGATATTAGGATTATTGAATGGATAAGATCTTGGTTGAAGGATAGAAAACAGAGAGTTGTGGTAAATGGAGTGCATTCACAGGAGGGAAATGTTACCAGTGGAGTACCCCAGTGATCTGTACTTGGACCAGTGCTTTTTAATATCTTTATTGGTGACATTGCAAATGGCATTAAAGGGAAAGTATGCCTTTTTGCAGATGACACAAAGGTATGCAACAGGGTAGACACACCAGGTGGGGTAAAACAAATGATTGAGGATCTAGGTAGACTAGAGGAATGGTCAAGAGTCTGGCAATTACAGTTTAATGCCAAAAAATGCAAAATCATGCACTTGGGTCTCAAAAATCCTAAAGCTAAATACAGTATTAATGGCACTATACTGGAAACTACTGAGGAGGAAAGGGATCTAGGAGTCACTATTTCAGATAACTTAAAAGCAGGTAAGCAATGTAACAAGGCAATGAGGAAGGCTAGTCAGATGCTTGGCTGCATTGGGAGAGGAATCAGCAGCAGAAAGAAAGAAGTAATAATGCCACTGTATAGGTCATTAGTACGGCCTCATCTAGAATACTGTATTCAGTTCTGGAGGCCATATCTTCAAAAGGATATTAATACATTAGAAACTGTACAAAGGAGGGCAACTAAAATGGTGCATGGCCTACATCACAAAACATACCCAGAAAGACTAAGAAATCTCAATATGTATAGTTTGGAGCAGAGAAGGGAAAGGGGGGACATGATAGAAACTTTCAAATATATGAAGGGTTTTAACAAAGTCCAGGAGGGAAACATTCTCCAAATGAAGAGAAGCAATAGGACACGAGGACATGCACTGAGACTGGAGGGGGGGAGGTTCAGGGGAAATTTGCGGAAAAATTATTTCACAGAAAGGGTAGTGGACAAGTGGAATAGCCTCCCATCAGAGGTGGTAGAGGCTAAGACAGTAGAGCAATTTAAACATGCATGGGATAGACATAAGGATATCCTTACAAAGAAATAAGGATCAAATAAGGTTAGTGATAAAAAAATAATATAAAAATAAAAATAAAAATAAAAAATAAGGGGCAGACTAGATGGGCCAAGTGGTTCTTATCTGCCGACAAATTCTATGTTTCTATGTTTCTATGTACAATTATGGATGGACGAGCGACTGCCGACACAGAGGTAGCTACAGCCGTGGACAACCGTACTGCGTCTGCTGCTAATATAGACTGGATGATAATGATATAAAAAATATATATATATCACTACTGCAGCCGGACAGGTATATATTATATAATGACGGACCTGCTGGACACTGTCAGCACTGCAGACTCCTAAAGTAAGCTACTAGTATCAAGAAGATAGAAAAAAAAAAAACACAACAGGTAGGTGGTATACAATTATGGATGGACGAGCGACTGCCGACACAGAGGTAGCTACAGCCGTGGACTACCGTACTGCGTCTGCTGCTAATATAGACTGGATGATAATGATATAAAAAATATATATATATCACTACTGCAGCCGGACAGGTATATATTATATAATGACGGACCTGCTGGACACTGTCAGCACTGCAGACTCCTAAAGTTAACTACTAGTATGAAGAAGATAGAAAAAAAAAAAAACCACCACAGGTAGGTATATAATTATGGACGAGCGACTGCCAACACAGAGGTAGCTACAGCCGTGGACTACCGTACTGCGTCTGCTGCTAGTATAGACTGGATGATAATGATATAAAAAATATATATATATCACTACTGCAGGACAGGTATATATTATATAATGACGGACCTGCTGGACACTGTCAGCAGAATGCGTTTATAGAATAAAAACACCACACGACGAGTGTTTAACTTTTTCAGGCAGACAATCACAATATACTGGTGGTCACTGGTCACTGGTCAGTCACACTGGCAGTGGCACTCTGGCAGCAAAAGTGTGCACTGTTAAATATATGTACTCCTGCTATAACTGCTCCCCAGTCTCCCCCACAATTAAGCTGTGTGAGCAGTGAGCACTCAGCACAGTCAGATATACATAGATGATGCAGCACACTGAGGCTGAGCACAGATATGGTATACTGTGTCACTGTGTATCGTTTTTTTTCAGGCAGAGAACGGATTATATTAAATAATAATAAAACTGCACTGGTGGTCACTGGTCAGTCACTAGTAAACTCTGCACTCTCTGAGTACTCCTAAGCTCCAGTAAATCAAGTGTCTCACTCTCACTATCTATTTCTATTCTAAACGGAGAGGACGCCAGCCACGTCCTCTACCTATCAATCTCAATGCACGTGTGAAAATGGCGGCGACGCGCGGCTCCTTATATAGAATCCGAGTCTCGCGATAGAATCCGAGCCTAGCGAGAATTCGACAGCGGGATGATGACGTTCGGGCGCGCTCGGGTTAACCGAGCAAGGCGGGAAGATCCGAGTCTGCCTCGGACCCGTTTAAAAAGCGTGAAGTTCGGGGGGGTTCGGTTTCCGAGAAACCGAACCCGCTCATCACTAATGTATAGGTTAGCCAAAGCAATACTGGTGCAAACTTTAATACCTGCCTTGCTATGAAGCTCTAAAGGGCCCCATACACTAGAATGATTTTGCTCAATTTCAACTCAATTTGGTCATTCGGGCTGATATATAGGGGGAAATCGTGCATTTTTGCTGTGTATCTGATCTGATGTGCAGCACTCGTTATTTGTCGTGATCAAGTGGAATTGTATGGAATCGAACGGAAAAAAGTGTGGTTTTTGTGCTCGTGATATATTGCATGCAATCTATAGTGGGAAGTTTGAAGCACCCTAATCCAGCCCATGAGATGTATCTGATGGTACCTGTGAATGCATGCTATACATCCCATGCGATATGTAGGCGCATGACATATCCTATGCGATGTATAGCATGCTCAAAAAAGTCACATTGTACCAAATTGCTAGGAATCGTAAGTAAACACTCCCGGGAAGCTCCCGGAGGAGTTCAAGGGAAATTGCCCTGATTTCAGCCTCTAGACATATCGTTCTAGTGTATGGGGCCCTTATTTGTAATAGCCTGTGAGCTGCAGGACTTTCTGCGAGTTTGCTCATATTTTTAAAGTGGCAATCATTTACAAGGCAAAACCAACCTGGTTTTGTCTTGAAAATGGTTGATGCTTCAAAATACAGGCAAACTCGCACAAGATCCCACACCTCCTGCAGCTTGCAGGCTATTACATTTAGCCCCATATGTAATTATAACAATAATGCAGTGTCTTTATTAGTACAAAATATTGCTCACTTATAGAACTTGTGCAAACATTTTCAGCAAGCAGCACACCACCTACTAGCTGAATGGTCACTATGGGCAACTCCTCCACTTGTCCAGTTCTCCACTCTTTAGAAGGCTTGATACATCTCAGTAGTGTTATAAATAGAGCAGCTGTTAATATATACTCTACAGCTCTTATGTGACTCCAAATGAACTTCTGTAATTGCGGACAGGGTATGAGAAACACCATATGAGGTAAGAACTTTTATTGGGGTTAAATAGCCTCCTAGCGGTCACCAATGGGTATTTAAACCTGTATTGTGGCTCCTATGCACCAATAAAAACCAGTCCCTTTAACATTATCAATTTCCTCACAAAGTCTGAGTAAAAAGGTGGAATTTTATGTGTCCTGTGTATTATTACATATCTAATTTTACATCATAATCTATTAAGAGTTAAGTTGTAATAATATTTCATTAATATCAAGGGTGCCCCAACACATAGTCTCTCTTCTTTTTCAATAATGTGTTATTGACTCTGGGAGCACCACCAACAGGTGGGATTTTGGATACCCATAACAGGGATCATATACTTACTAATCTATTGTTGGTCTCATCTAAGGCTTGTAATGTGTAACCTCGAATGTTAACAGTCCAGTGCGGAGCCAAACTCTCTAAGCTCATAAAGAAAAACAACCATCTCTGCAGGAATACACCAATCAGGCCTGTATGGTAGAGTGGCCAGATGGAAGCCACTCCTTAGTAAAAAGCACATAGCAGCCCGACTGTAGTTTGCCAAAATGCACCTGAATGACTCTCAGACCATGAGAAACAAAATTCTCTGGTCTGATGAGACAAAGATTGAACTCTTTGGCGTGAATGCCAGGCATCATGTTTGGAGGAAACCAGGCACCACTCATCACCAGGCCAATACCATCCCTACAGTAAAGCATGGTGGTGGCAGCAACATGCTGTGGGGATGTTTTTCATCAGCAGTAACTGGGAGACTAGTCAGGATAGAGGGAAAGATGAATGCAGCAATGTACAGAGACATCCTGGATGAAAACCTGCTCCAGAGCGCTCTTGACTTCAGACTGGGGTGACGGTTCATCTTTCAGCAAAACAACGACCCTAAGCACACAGCCAAGATATCAAAGGAGTGGCTTCAGGACATCTCTGTGAATGTCCTTGAGTGGCCCAGCCAGAGCCTAGACTTGAATCTGATTGAACATCTCTGGAGAGATCTGAAAATGGCTGTGCACCAACGCTTCCCATCCAACCTGACGGAGCTTGAGAGTTGCTGCAAAGAGGAATCGTCGAAACTGCCCAAAGGTAGGTGTGCCAAGTTTGTGGCATCATATTCAAAAAGCGAAAAAAAGCCTCACAGCTGGTGCTAATAAAAACTGCAAATTCAATTAATCAATGTCACGATCCGGGTATCTGGACGCCATTACCTGCCTTTCAGATGTCTCCTGAGGCTCGCTCAGCGTTCCAAGGCCGGATCTCATCTGTGTCCACATACTGCACATTCCTCCTGTCACGCTGAGATGCTGTCACAGCGGCGCCATGTTTGAATCCTGCATGGCGTCTCCCGTTCTCCGCGGCCTCCGCCGCCGCTCCTGTGTTATAGGTGCAGGTTGTCAGTGTGGTGTTCCATGCCTGCCGCGGCCTCCGTTGTCATCCACGAGTCTCAGCATACATTTGTCAGTCTGGCGTCTCCTGTCCTCTGTGGCCGGCGCCGCCATTACAGTTATGTTTCCACATGGTTTCCCAAGCCAGTTTTCCCTCCAAGTTCTAACATGGGCGCAGCCATGTTGGATCTAATCACATGCTTCAGTTCCTCCAATCCACTGCCTGGAAATCTGCATAATTGCCCAGCCAATACCTGCATTGCTGCAGGTATAAGTATCCTGTGCCTGGGCCAGGAAATGGTCAGTGCTTTGTTTGTCATACCTTGTTCCAGTCTCTCTCCTGTGGTTGTGTTTCCAGGTTCCAGCTCCTGTCTCCAGCATCCACCAAAGAGACCCGCACCTGCCTACCATCCTGCGGTGCAGCCTGACTCTGCAGTCCTCCGTGGCTGATCCAGTTTCCAGCTTCCAGCTATTTCATCTGCTTCCAGCAGTATCCACTACCACCGGTAATCATCCTTCAATTACTCTGTTTCCACGCTCCGTAGCATCTTACTATATTCACTCCGTGTTTCATCACCTGGCTGGTTCCACCCAGCATTCATTCAGTGACTTTATCATCTGGCTGATTCCATTCCGCATCCACTCCGTGTCTTACCACCTGGCTGGTTCCATCCAGCAATTACAACAGCTGATTCAAGTTACCAACTTCATCTGTTCCATTTACTGGCATGTTTCTTGGATATCTTCACTACTACAGCCAGGCCTGGTAAGGTTATTCCATCTTAGGACTGTAACAGCTGTTCTTACCTACCAGTGTCCTGTGTAACCATTTCATGGTCAGAGTGCTCCAGGAATCATATTATTTATCATTGCCATTATTTACCTTGAATGCTGTTTGTTTACACGGAGTCTGTTAATAAACTTTTATTTTGACTTCTTTTACCTGGTTGTCATGGTCACACCTTCGGGTTTCCTTTTAACACTTACATGTCCAGGGGTCTGATTAAACCTCCCCGGTTTAAGTTCCTCTCAGCCCCTACAACTGAGGCTTTCTCCTGTCAGCTAAAACCCTCAGTTGTGACAGTAAGCACTGACCAGATGAATCCAGCCGGAGACCAGGATCAAGCGGCTAGGCCGATGCAAGAACTGGCAGCCAGACTCGAACATCAGGAGGCTGCACAAGGCCACATCATCCGCTGTCTCCAGGATCTCTCTACGCGGCTGGATGGGATTCAAATGACCCTCCGTGGACCTGGCACGTCCGGTGCGTCCACTACAGTGACACCAGCTGTAACCCCACCCACCTTACCCATTTTCATTTCACGTCTTCATCTCCCAACGCCAGCAAAGTTTGACGGATCTCCAAGGTTCTTCAGGGGATTTCTTAACCAATGCGAAATCCACTTTGAGCTTCAGCCTGGCAATTTCCCCAGCGACCGTACTAAAATTGCCTATATCATTTCCCTTCTCAGCGCCTCAGCCCTTGACTGGGCATCACCTTTATGGGAGAAGTCTGATCCCCTGCTGTCCTCCTATACGGACTTTGTGGCAACATTCAGGCGCATCTTCGACGAGCCAGGCCGGGTAACCTCTGCTTCATCTGAGATTCTCCGTTTACGCCAGGGAACACGTACTGTGGGACAGTATCTCATACAGTTTAAAATCCTGGCATCCGAACTGGCATGGAACGACGAGGCCCTGTATGCTGCATTCTGGCATGGCTTATCAGAACGCATCAAGGATGAGTTAGCTACCAGAGACTTGCCCTCTAAGTTGGATGAGCTAATTTCTCTTTGCACGAAGGTTGATCTACGTTTCAGAGAGAGAGCAACTGAGCGAGGAAGATCGTCTGCTACAAAATCTTCTGCTCCTCCTCTTCGTCAACCGTCTCCATCCAAGGATGAGCCCATGCAAATTGGCCGTTCCCGTCTATCTCCCGCTGAGCGCCGAAGACGTCTCTCTGAGTCTCTCTGTCTCTATTGTGCAGCTCCGTCTCACATTATCAATGCCTGTCCCAAACGTCCGGGAAACTCCAAATCCTAGCTCGCCAAGGAGAGGGCTGGCTAGGAGTAATGATCTCCTCTCCATCTCCTCATGATTGTAATCTCCCAGTCTCGCTCCAAATTGCTCAACGTTACAGGAATGTCATTGCCCTCCTTGATTTCCGGAGCAGCTGGGAATTTCATAACCAAAGCTTATGTTAAACGGTGGTCCCTACCCACCGAGAGACTTCCTTCGTCCATCTCCTTAACTGCAGTAGATGGCAGCGAGATTTTTGACGCAGTTATTTCTCTAAGGACTCTACCAGTTCGTCTGAGAGTGGGAGTTCTTCATGCAGAATTTATTTCCTTCCTAGTGATTCCAAGAGCCACACATCCAGTGGTTTTGGGCCTTCCATGGCTCCGTCTCCACAATCCGTCGATTGACTGGACGACTACGCAAATACTAGCATGGGGTCCCTCCTGTGCTAAGACTTGTTTGTCCAAAGTGCTTCCTGTTTGTTCTTCTTTCCCCAGGCCGCTGATGTTCCACCTCCTCCATATCAAGACTACACGGACGTGTTCAGTAAGGCTTCTGCTGATATCCTTCCTCCTCATAGAGTATGGGACTGCCCAATTGATCTCATTCCAGGGAAGGTTCCACCTCGAGGCCGAACCTACCCGTTGTCTCTGCCTGAGACGCACTCCATGGAGTAGTACATCAAAGAGAAGCTGGCAAAAGGTTTTATCCGACCTTCTTCTTCTCCAGCTGGCGCAGGCTTCTTCTTCGTTAAGAAGAAGGACGGTGGTCTGCGACCGTGCATCGATTACAGAGGTCTGAACGACATTACCGTCAAGAACTGGTATCCTTTACCTTTGATTACAGAGCTCTTCGATAGAGTCAGCGGAGCAACCATCTTTACAAAGTTGGATTTGAGGGGTGCCTACAATCTTATCCGGATCCATGAGGGTGACGAGTGGAAGACCGCTTTTAACACCCGTGATGGACATTATGAGTACCTCGTCATGCCCTTCAGATTGAGCAATGCTCCAGCTGTCTTCCAGCATTTCGTGAATGAGATCTTCAGAGACAACTTATACCGCCATGTCGTGGTTTATCTAGATGATATCCTCATCTTTGCCAATAATCTAGAGGAACATCGTTTCTGGGTAAAGGAGGTTCTGTCCCGTCTCCGTGTCAATCATCTCTATTGCAAATTGGAGAAATGTGTCTTTGAAGTTAAATCCATTCCGTTCCTAGGTTACATTGTGTCCGGTTCCGGACTAGAGATGGATCCTGAGAAACTACAAGCAATCCAGAATTGGCCGATACCCTTAACCCTCAAAGGGGTCCAGAGGTTCTTAGGGTTCGCCAATTATTACCGAAAGTTCATATGAGACTTTTCCACCATTGTGGCGCCTATCACTGCATTAACCAAGAAGGGTGCTAACCCGTCCAAGTGGTCTGAAGAAGCTACGCAAGCTTTTCATCTTCTAAAACAACGTTTCATCTCTGCACCAGTTCTGAAACAGCCCGACACCGACTCTTCTTTCATCTTAGAGGTGGATGCCTCCTCCGTTGGAGTAGGAGCGGTGTTATCCCAGAGGGCTAAAGATGGCCATCTACATCCCTGCAGTTTCTTCTCCAGGAAGTTCTCCCCAGCTGAGCGCAACTATGCCATTGGCGACCAGGAGTTGCTAGCCATCAAGCTCGCTCTTGAGGAGTGGAGATATCTGTTGGAGGGAGCTTCTCATTCAATCACGATACTTACCGACCACAAGAATCTTTTATACCTGAAAGGCGCACAATGTCTTAACCCCCGTCAGGCCAGATGGGCACTTTTCTTTTCCAGGTTCAACTTTAAACTCCAGTTCTGTCCGGGCTCTCAGAATCGCAAGGCCGATGCCCTTTCCCGCTCTTGGGAGCAATAAAACGAGTCAGAGTCTTCAGACAAGCATCCTATTATTAATCCGTTGGCATTCTCCACGGTAGGGATGGACTCTACGCCCCCACCAGGGAAAAGTTTTGTGAAGCCGGTGTTAAGGAAGAAGCTAGTGCATTGGGCCCATGCTTCCCGTTTTGCCGGACATACAGGCATTCAGAAAACCCTCGAGTTTATCTCTAGGTCCTACTGGTGGCCAACTCTGAAGAAGGACGTCAAGGAGTTTATTGCCTCTTGCTCAAAGTGTGCCCAACACAAAGTTCCCCGCCAGTCTCCTGCGTGGCAACTGGTTCTATTATCTGTTCCCAGTCGACCGTGGACCCATTTGTCGATGGACTTTGTTACAGATCTGCCTATATGCAATAAGTTTAATACCATCTGGGTGGTAGTTTACCGGTTCACCAAGATGGCACATTTCATACCCCTCACCGGTCTCCCGTCAGCTTCCAAGTTGGCCCAAGTGTTTATCCAAGAGATCTTCTGACTTCACGGTCTTCCTGAAGAGATCATCTTCGATCGTGGAGTACAATTTGTAGCCAAATTTTGGCGAAGTTTGTGTCAAGCCCTCCAAGTCAAGTTAAAGTTTTCTACAGCTTACCATCCTCAGACCAATGGTCAAACCGAGAGGGTGAATCAGGACTTGGAGGCCTTCCTCCGCATTTATGTGTCTTCCTCCCAAGATGACTGGGTTCACCTCCTTCCTTGGGCCGAGTTTAGCCACAACAATCATTACCATTCCTCATCCTCCTCAACACCATTCTTCATCAACTATGGATTTCACCCTAAGGTTCCAGAATTCCAACCGCTTCCAGCAACTTCTGTTCCAGCAGTGGATGTCATCTTGCGTCAGTTTTCAAACAACTGGAAGAATGTCCGCGCAGCCCTGCTTAAAGCCTCATTTAGGTACAAGAAGTTTGCCGATAGGAAGCGTAGAGCGGTTCCTGCTCTCAAGGTGGGTGATCGAGTATGGTTGTCCACGAAGAATTTGAGGTTGAGAGTTCCCAGCATGAAATTTGCTCCTCGTTACATCGGTCCTTTTAAAATTGAACAAGTCATCAATCCTGTTGCTTACAGACTCCAGTTACCTCATTTCTTGAAAATACCCAGGACATTCCATGTTTCCCTGTTGAATCCGCTGATCCTGAATCGGTTTCATTCTGCACTTCCTCCAACTCCTAAAGTTCAGACTCAACGGGGAATCGAGTATGAGGTGGCCAAGATTCTGGACTCATGTTTCCGTTACGGTCAGTTGCAGTATCTTATTGACTGGAAGGGCTATGGTCCTGAAGAATGCTCTTGGACCAATGCGTCTGATGTCCATGCTCCTGCCTTGGTCCGGAATTTCCACTCGAAGTTTCCTCTAAAGCCTAAGAAGCATCCTGGGGCCACTCCTAAAGGGGGGGGGTGCTGTCACGATCCGGGTATCTGGACGCCATTACCTGCCTTTCAGATGTCTCCTGAGGCTCGCTCAGCGTTCCAAGGCCGGATCTCATCTGTGTCCACATACTGCACATTCCTCCTGTCACGCTGAGATGCTGTCACAGCGGCGCCATGTTTGAATCCTGCATGGCGTCTCCCGTTCTCCGTGGCCTCCGCCGCCGCTTCTGTGTTATAGGTGCAGGTTGTCAGTGTGGTGTTCCATGCCTGCCGCGGCCTCCGTTGTCATCCACGAGTCTCAGCATACATTTGTCAGTCTGGCGTCTCCTGTCCTCTGTGGCCGGCGCCGCCATTACAGTTATGTTTCCACATGGTTTCCCAAGCCAGTTTTCCCTCCAAGTTCTAACATGGGCGCAGCCATGTTGGATCTAATCACATGCTTCAGTTCCTCCAATCCACTGCCTGGAAATCTGCATAATTGCCCAGCCAATACCTGCATTGCTGCAGGTATAAGTATCCTGTGCCTGGGCCAGGAAATGGTCAGTGCTTTGTTTGTCATACCTTGTTCCAGTCTCTCTCCTGTGGTTGTGTTTCCAGGTTCCAGCTCCTGTCTCCAGCATCCACCAAAGAGACCCGCACCTGCCTACCATCCTGCGGTGCAGCCTGACTCTGCAGTCCTCCGTGGCTGATCCAGTTTCCAGCTTCCAGCTATTTCATCTGCTTCCAGCAGTATCCACTACCACCGGTAATCATCCTTCAATTCCTCTGTTTCCACGCTCCCTAGCATCTTACTATATTCACTCCGTGTTTCATCACCTGGCTGGTTCCACCCAGCATTCATTCAGTGACTTTATCATCTGGCTGATTCCATTCCGCATCCACTCCGTGTCTTACCACCTGGCTGGTTCCATCCAGCAATTACAACAGCTGATTCAAGTTACCAACTTCATCTGTTCCATCTACTGGCATGTTTCTTGGATATCTTCACTACTACAGCCAGGCCTGGTAAGGTTATTCCATCTTAGGACTGTAACAGCTGTTCTTACCTACCAGTGTCCTGTGTAACCATTTCATGGTCAGAGTGCTCCAGGAATCATATTATTTATCATTGCCATTATTTACCTTGAATGCTGTTTGTTTACACGGAGTCTGTTAATAAACTTTTTTTTTACTTTTATCTGGTTGTCATGGTCACACCTTCGGGTTTCCTTTTAACACTTACATGTCCAGGGGTCTTATTAAACCTCCCCGGTTTAAGTTCCTCTCAGCCCCTACAACTGAGGCTTTCTCCTGTCAGCTAAAACCCTCAGTTGTGACAATCAAATATCCAAGGTATTAAGTATATACCTATAATATTTATATAAGCTGCAGGAGAGCTATTGACTTGGGGTTAACAAGTCAAAAAAAAAATTAACACTGGAATACCCAAGTGTAAATATCCAACACACTTAGATAAATCCCTCTTGCGCTATAATAAAATATAATATGGCTGGATGTTCTACAAATCAAACTTGATTTTTTATATATAATAATTTAATGTATAGAAAATCAATATTTCACAAATAAAATAACTAGACCGGTCTTATGCATAACATCATAAAATCAAATGTAATATATTAAACATTCAAAGGAGGTGGATCCTAAAATCTTTCTGTGCACAGAATGGTATAATGCTGAGCTATAGTTGTAACTCAGTCCACAAACACAGGTCCGCTGATATAATCAATCCCAGCTGTAGTGAGAACCTGTGTGACACTCAAGATTCCGGGATAGTTACTATGTGTCTAGAGTTCCAGTTTATCTTGCCACCTATTAATAATATTTGTAATGACTGACAGCGCTCCACAGTGGAGCCTTCCATGCGGCTTTTATCAGCGATGACGGCACGGAGAGTCCCGGTGTCCGACGAGGTGGTCTCTGGCTGGAGGATCCGGCACCAATGCTGGCGCCTGTTTGAAAGTACCCGATCTTCTAGAAGTATTGGACCCCTGCATTTACTATTGGTCTTTCATCTTGCCACCGTTGTTTGCTCATTACATCAGCTAATTAAGGATCGGAGAGGAGAGCGACCGCGCTCTGGTGCCTGCACGTGAAAACTTACAGAGCCTGGAGATCGGGTGCTTTCAAACAGGCGCCAGCATTGGTGCCGGATCCTGCAGCCAGAGACCACCTCATCGGACACCGGGACTCTCCGTGCCGTCATCGCTGATAAAAGCCGCATGGAAGGCTCCACTGTGGAGCGCTGTCAGTCATTACAAATATTATTAATAGGTGGCAAGATAAACTGGAACTCTAGACACATAGTAACTATCCCGGAATCTTGAGTGTCACACAGGTTCTCACTACAGCTGGGATTGATTATATCAGCGGACCTGTGTTTGTGGACTGAGTTACAACTATAGTTCAGCATTATACCATTCTGTGCACAGAAAGATTTTAGGATCCACCTCCTTTGAATGTTTAATATATTACATTTGATTTTATGATGTTATGCATAAGACCGGTCTAGTTATTTTATTTGTGAAATATTAATTTTCTATACATTAAATTATTATATATAAAAAATCAAGTTTGATTTGTTGAACATCCAGCCATATTATATTTTATTATAGCGCAAGAGGGATTTGTCTAAGTGTATCATATTCAAAAAGACTTGAGGCTGTAATTGCAACAAAGTATTGAGCAAAGGCTGTGAAAACTTATGCACATCTTATTTCTCAAGTTTTTTTTTTTTTATAAATTTGCAAAAATCTAAAAAAACTTTTTTCATGTTGTCATTATGGGGTATTATGTGTACAATTTTGAGGAAAAAATTAATTTATTCCAAAAAATGTGGAAAAAGTGAAGCGCTGTGAATACTTTCCAGATGCACTGTAGGTAATGCAAATGAAGATTCTGAGACTTTCTTCTTTTGGCACCAACAAATATATCTTTTCCAGGCTCTATGATAATTATCTACCAAAACCTTTTTCTGGCCTTAATCATTATCTGGAGTACTGTATCTGAAAACCCTTTCTTTTTCAAATTTTTTATTTCAAGAGCCATGCTGTCAAATTCAGTTTCTGAATTTCCTGTCATAGAATTGTCCCTTATGACATTAGATCCTGTCCTAATGTAATTCTTATTATATCCGGGAACCAGATTCTTTATGGACAATTTGGTGCCACTAGAATTACTGGAATACCTTCTTTCCCTGTTTTTCTTAGTACCCGCGGAAGCATGGGAATTTGTGGAAGTATGTACGCCAGAAGAAATGTCCATGGCATGACCATTGCATCTATCTGTATGCTATGGGTCCCTGATTCCTCAACAGCCAAACAAAAAAGAAGATACTGATTTGTCATTATCGGAATCTATCAATAAACTATCCTCTTCTGAGGAGACCTCGGATCCAAAAACTTTTGTCACCATCTCTTTGCCCTATCTCTTAGGAGACTTAGGCCTAGCAGATAACAATACATTTTCAAGAGATATAGACATCTTTTTTAAACCTAAAGCTGTTCTCTCCATAGTTTTGGTCCATGAGGGAACCTCGTTCTGTGACAAACTATTATCCACCAATGCCATATATTGTTTAAAAGTTGATTAGACACAAAATTAGACGATTCCTCCCTCAAATCTGAAGCTATAGACAGAGTAAATTATTTAACCCAGGCTGGCTCCTCCACCGAGCCGGCCGCAGTTTCTGAAATCTGATTCAGTTTAACACTGGGTTACTCCCTCCAGTCTTAATCTTAGAGGTATTTCCTTTTTCAGACATGATGCACCAGGAAATATAGCCTATAAGTATAAACACAGTATATATACAGCAAATATATCTCACGCCTACATGGAGTTTGCCGAGGAGGGAGAATGGAAAGAGATTTGCAGTCATCTCACCCAAGACTCTTTTTTCAGCTTATATACTGTACCATCTCACAGAGTCCTCCATACTTAAATTCTCTTCTTCTAGATGTCTTACCTCAGCACGTTCCCCTTACAGAGGGTAGGCACTAATGAGTGCATCAGTCCCTAGAGTCCTACCCTTTTAATTTTTCTCAAACATCGGTTGGGAAGATCGGTAACATCAGAACATCGGAAACATTGTGACGTTGCATTTTATCCCCAAGACAGCTACCAGGTACACAGGGGGGTCTGGGGGTGGCTTGGGGTAAGGGGGGTTGTTTTACCCTTCCCAGCGGTTGCCATTGTCTGCAACCGCTGGGTGGGGGGTGCTGACTGATCAGCAGTGATCGGCAGCATGGCAACACTGAGTGGAGGGTGCAGGGAGGCAGAAGGACCTTCCAGTCCCTCTGAGAGCAGCAGCGGAGGGAAGTCTCCCTTTCCTGCCACTGCTAACACAGTTTATCTGATTGGTCGCATCCTGTGCGACCAGGTCAGATAAAATACTTGTTGGTGTGGTCGCATCTGATGCGACCATGCCAGGCAAGTAGTTAAGGAAAAACTGAGGAGGGGTTGGCGGGGAGGAGCTTTTATAGCACTAATTATTAGCTCATTAAGTGCAGACACCTCTATACCCAATTAACTCCATGTGTAAGGAAGTATCCCCCAGATGAGGAATAGAAAATATCCTTGTGATGAAACAGAGATCACAGAGAAACATGTTAAATACTTCAGCTCTTTTTCCTGGACTACATTGTTACTTTGCTACAACATCATGGGTGAGGCACCAGGGCCCTATTTGCTTGTCTGAACTGTCACACAAGGACTGCAGTATACATTGTTACTTCTCATTCGGTGTCCACCTAAGGGTACTGTTACTGACTGCTGACTGTAATATACCACTGCTTTCATATTACCACAACCATTATTGATCCATGCCCATGATATGCAGCTATAATTACAATCTATAGTATATGTATTGAGTAATATTGAACAATTTCAAATTCTGCAAGTTGGCGTTAAGTAAATAAGCGTATAAGGGGGACATGTACTAAGCAGTGATAAAAGTGGAGAAGTGAGCCAGTGGAGAAGCTGCCATGGCAACCAATCAGCTGCTCTGTATACTTTTATAGTATGCAAATTATAAATGTTACGTCATAGGCAACTTCTCCACTGGCTGAATTCTCCACTTTTATCACTACTTAGTACATGTTCCCCTAAATCTCAAAGGCAGTTTACAGTTATAGTGTTGAGTGGTGACCTCTGCTGGATTGGTTCTCCCATCCCCTGCCCATTGCCTATTTCAGAACATTAACCTTCTAGACCCAATTGGCCATCCCCCTTCCCTAACCTCCCTTCTCTATATAAAAAAAATTAGGAATCCAAGAGCTCTATAGATTATGGCAAAGCCAACTATTTCCTGTCAATACGGTTTTCACTCTTAGTTAACTTTATGGTGCATCCTTCTTTTAAAATTATTAGTATTAATGTAATAATTGAATGATCCTTTAACAAAAAATGTTTTGTAGGAAAAAAACTTTTTTTTTTAGAAATATTTAATATTTCAGTAGTTTGCCTTTAATAGATATTGCTTTTTTCTGATATTAATGCACAACCACACAGACCTGTTAGAGCTCTAGACAGACAACTGTATTGTAATGTCTGGAATTAATTCTGGTCAAGAAACATTTTATAAATCAAAAGAAATAAAATGTCAGCCAAGGCACCCATGTTCACACTCACTTCATCACAGTCTTCTTTAAACAAAAGGCTTTAATGAAAATATGCTATTTTTAATTAGTAATTCCCTAAGCAGTTAACATTAAAAAGCTCCAGTTTATATTTAAAAGTGTTTGATAATAAAGTGCTCTGAAAGCTATTTCTAAGCAATAGTTATATAGCTGCAAATGCTATTTTGCAGGTTTAAAATTAAGGAAAAAAATATACCATATGAAACATCACACGCATTTGCATTTCTGTATATTAATTAGAAATATGGAAATAGATTTTTATGTGTAAACATAGCTTTAAGTTGTATTTGTTACCAAAAT
Organism: Pseudophryne corroboree; assembly: GCF_028390025.1. Taxonomy (NCBI): domain Eukaryota; kingdom Metazoa; phylum Chordata; class Amphibia; order Anura; family Myobatrachidae; genus Pseudophryne; species Pseudophryne corroboree. The sequence goes on from NC_086445.1 coordinate 559,973,484, forward strand.
TATATATCTATTATTAAATGCACTTTCATACATACAGGAATGTTGTGAATTTTATTTTATTTTTTTATAAAAAAGGGTTACTTAAATAACACTATATGTTCCCGCTCTGAAATGAAAACACAAAGCTTTAGTGGCAATTTGTTTATTATCTTCCTGAGAAAGGTTTAAAGAAAAAAAAAAGTTATAGAAATTGTTTTTTTTTTATAATTTTGCATGATTAACTTTGAATTTGGTACGAATTTCTTTCAGAACTGTATATTCACAGCTTTTTGTTAATTAGTACATGATTCCTCCGAATTTTAAATAAAGGGGATTTCTTATGCTCATACATCTTGGGGAAGGAATGCAAGAGAAAGACTTAAGACTACTTTACAATTTTATTATCTGCTGCTTTCACAAGCTGCAAACTGTCATTATTAATACAAGATTTACAATAAGACTAAATCTGTAGGAGGTTTTCTAACCAATTAACAGTTTGCATTCTGCCTGACAGTTTTCTCTAGATTTTATTTGGACTACTGCATATTACAACTATTCGCAGCCAATGAGTGCTCCGTGTTCACAGTACACATAAGCATTGCGAAGGATAGGTATTGCTGTAGAACAGGTACTTCCACAAATGTTTTTAAATAGGCCTAGCAATGCACAAGCATGGGGTACCCATAGCCTGAAACTAAGCCTGTCATCTGCCAATGGTAACATTATCTGCATTTGATAAAGGGGAAACAAATCTGCATTGAATCGCAACTTCCCCATCAAATTAACAGGGCACTGAACCCGGGTAGTTCCTTCCACAACAAGCCAGGACCCGGGGTGCCCAGACAATATCCTGGGTAACAGGCTTATTGTGAAAGGGATATAAATCACTTTGACAAATTCAGACATGAACTTCCCAAGCTGATCAGTGATTGATGGAACCCAGCAAGCTTTAGAACAGAATACCCATTCTAATCAACTAGCCAAGAAATGTGAAGAATAGCTGTACACGTAAGGCAGTAACATAATTTGCACTTGAAACTACTCTAGTAGTAAAAGGCACTACAAATCAATCCAAACAGGTAGACAAAGCTTGAAACATTATCTTGCTGTGACTTCTGCATCTTCACACACTTTGTGAGGCTTTGGATTGCTAAAATAGGCAATGTAACATAAGTGGAGTCTATGGGCCTAATTCAGAACTGATCACAGCAACAAAATTGTTTCCTAATGGGCAAAACCATGTGCACTGCAGGGGGGGCAGATGTAACATGTGCAGAGAGATTTAGATTTAGGTGGATTATATTTAGTGATGTGCACCGGAAATTTTTCGGGTTTTGTGTTTTGTTTTGGATTCGGTTCCGCGGCCGTGTTTTGGATTCGGACGCGTTTTGGCAAAACCTCCCTGAAAATTTTTTGTCGGATTCGGGTGTGTTTTGGATTCGGGTGTTGTTGTTTTTTACAAAAAAAACTCAAAAACAGCTTAAATTATAGAATTTGGGGGTCATTTTGATCCCATAGTATTATTAACCTCAATAACCATAATTTCCACTCATTTCCAGTCTATTCTGAACACCTCACAATATTATTTTTAGTCCTAAAATTTGCACCGAGGTCACTGGATGGCTAAGCTAAGCGACCCAAGTGGCCGGCACAAACACCTGGCCCATCTAAGAGTGGCACTGCAGTGTCAGACAGGATGGCAGATTTAAAAAATAGTCCCCAAACAGCACATAATGCAAAGAAAAAAAGAGGTGCAATAAGGTAGCTGTGTGACTAAGCTAAGCGACCCAAGTGGCCGACACAAACACCTGGCCCATCTAGGAGTGGCACTGCAGTGTCAGACAGGATGGCAGATTTAAAAAATAGTCCCCAAACAGCACATGACGCAAAGAAAAAAAGAGGTGCACCAAGGTCGCTGGATGGCTAAGCTAAGCGACCCAAGTGGCCGACACAAACACCTGGCCCATCTAGGAGTGGCACTGCAGTGTCAGACAGGATGGCAGATTTAAAAAAAATAGTCCCCAAACAGCACATGATGCAAAGAAAAAAAGAGGTGCACCAAGGTCGCTGGGTGGCTAAGCTAAGCGACCCAAGTGGCCGACACAAACACCTGGCCCATCTTGGAGTGGCACTGCAGTTTTCTAGCGAGAGGATGAGTGCTTCCATCCTCATGTGAATCTGAACCACTAGCCATGAACAAAGGCCAGGGCTTCAGCCGTTCCTTGCCACTCCGTGTCGTAAATGGCATATTGGCAAGTTTACGCTTCTCATAAGACGCTTTTAATTTTGATTTTTGGGTCATTTTACTGTACTTTTGTAGTATACTTGACGACACAGAGGTAGAGCAGTTGACTACTGTACCGTACTGCTATATATATATATATATATATATATACTGGTGGTCAGCAAAATTCTGCACTGTCCTCCTACTACATACTGCGCACAACTAAAATGCAGCACAGGTATGGATGCATAGTATACTTGACGACACAGAGGTAGAGCAGTGGACTACTGTACCGTACTGCTATATATATATATATATATATATACTGGTGGTCAGCAAAATTCTGCACTGTCCTCCTACTATATACTGCGCACAACTAAAATGCAGCACAGGTATGGATGCATAGTATACTTGACGACACAGAGGTAGAGTAGTGGACTACTGTACCGTACTGCTATATATATACTGGTGGTCAGGAAAATTCTGCACTGTCCTCCTACTGTATACTGCGCACAACTAAAATGCAGCACAGGTATGGATGCATAGTATACATGATGACACAGAGGTAGAGCAGTGGACTACTGTACCGTACTGCTATATATATATATATATACTGGTGGTCAGCAAAATTCTGCACTGTCCTCCTACTATATACTGCGCACAACTAAAATGCAGCACAGGTATGGATGCATAGTATACTTGACGACACAGAGGTAGGAGCAGTGGACTACTGTACCGTACTGCTATATATATACTGGTGGTCAGCAAAATTCTGCACTGTCCTCCTACTATATACTGCCCACATCTAAAATGCAGCACAGGTATGGATGCATAGTATACTTGACGACACAGAGGTAGGAGCAGTGGACTACTGTACCGTACTGCTATATATATATATATATATATATATATATAAACTGGTGGTCAGCAAAATTCTGCACTGTCCTCCTACTATATACTACGCACAACTAAAATGCAGCACAGGTATGGATGCATAGTATACTTGACGACACAGAGGTAGAGCAGTGGACTACTGTACCGTACTGCTATATATATATATACTGGTGGTCAGCAAAATTCTGCACTGTCCTGCTACTATATACTGCGCACAACTAAAATGCAGCACAGGTATGGATGCATAGTATACTTGATGACACAGAGGTAGAACAATGGACTACTGTACCGTACTGCTATATATATACTGGTGGTCACAGCAAAATTTTGCACTGTCCTCCTACAATATGCTACAATGCAGCACAGATATGGAGCGTTTTTCAGGCAGAGAACATAGATATTTTCAGCACACTGAGCACAGATATTTGCAAGCACACTGAGCACAGATATTTGCAGCACACTGAACACAGAAACTGAGAGAACGCAGCCATGTCCTCTCGCTATCATCTCCAAAGCACGAGTAAAAATGGCAGCGACGCGCGGCTCCTTATATAGAGTATGAATCTCGCGAGAATCCGACAGCGGGATGATGACGTTCGGGCGCGCTCGGGTTAACCGAGCAAGGCGGGAAGATCCAAGGCTGCCTCGGAACTGTGTAAAATGGGTGAAGTTCGGGGGGGTTCGGATCCCGAGGAACCGAACCCGCTCATCACTAGTTATATTGTTTCTGTGCAGGGTAAATACTGGCTGTTTTATTTTTACACTGCAATTTAGATTTCAGTTTGAATACACCCCACCCAAATCTAACTCTCTCTGCACATGTTATATCTGCCCCACCTGCAGTGCACATGGTTTTGCCCATTAGAGGAAAAGTTTGCTGCTATGATCAGGTCTAAATTAGGCCCTTTGATTTCACTGGCTTCCCTTCCCTTTCAGAATCCAATTCAAACTTCTCAAAATCACTTACAAAGCCCTCACCCACTCCTTTCTCATTTACATCTCTGACCTTATCTCCTTGTACACTTTCACCCATCCTCTTCACTTCACTCCGCTACGGATTACTTTCTCCCACTCCTACCTTCAAGATTTCTCACGTGCTGCTCCCTTTCTCTGGAAATCTTTACGTCTACCCCTCAGACTCTCCACCTCTCTACAAAACCTCAAACGTGCTCTCAAGGCCTGCTTCTTCACCAAATGCAGCCTAATCTCATCCTATCCCAATGTTCCATGCTCACTGACTACCCCATCTGTGTCACCCCTGTCTGTCCTTCCCCTTTAGAATGTAAGTTCTCATGAGCAGGGCCCTCAACCCTCATGTACTTATCCTTCTCTTACTTAAACCATTTTCGACGGCACTAAATCCCAGTTTTCTGCCACCCTGATACTTATGTCAGTGTCATCTACTCCTGTAGCTATGTTTATTTACCCTGTACTTGTCCTATATTGTCTTCAATTGTAAGTCACTGTATTCCTGTTTTATTAGTTTATGTACTTTGTAATTGGGCACTGCGGATTCCTTGTGGTGCCATATAAATAAAGGATAATAATAATAATAATAACAATAATAATAATAATGATTATCTGACCAAGCTGTCATGTGCTGTTGGAAGTACTTTGTAACAAAACGAGTGTCCAATCTTTCCTAGTTTCCTCCAGAAGGTAACTAACTCTGCAGATGGACATCCACAGGTTGTAATCTGCAGTTTGTCTCTACTAGACAGATGCTGAAACAAGAAGGACAATATCAGGAAATAAATCGGAGATCCAGGTTACAACTAGAGATGAGCGCCTGAAATTTTTCGGGTTTTGTGTTTTGGTTTTGGGTTCGGTTCCGCGGCCGTGTTTTGGGTTCGAACGCGTTTTGGCAAAACCTCACCGAATTTTTTTTGTCGGATTCGGGTGTGTTTTGGATTCGGGTGTTTTTTTCCAAAAACACTAAAAAACAGCTTAAATCATAGAATTTGGGGGTCATTTTGATCCCAAAGTATTATTAACCTCAAAAACCATAATTTACACTCATTTTCAGTCTATTCTGAATACCTCACACCTCACAATATTATTTTTAGTCCTAAAATTTGCACCGAGGTCGCTGTGTGAGTAAGATAAGCGACCCTAGTGGCCGACACAAACACCGGGCCCATCTAGGAGTGGCACTGCAGTGTCACGCAGGATGTCCCTTCCAAAAAACCCTCCCCAAACAGCACATGACGCAAAGAAAAAAAGAGGCGCAATGAGGTAGCTGTGTGAGTAAGATTAGCGACCCTAGTGGCCGACACAAACACCGGGCCCATCTAGGAGTGGCACTGCAGTGTCACGCAGGATGGCCCTTCCAAAAAACCCTCCCCAAACAGCACATGACGCAAAGAAAAAAAGAGGAGCAATGAGGTAGCTGTGTGAGTAAGATTAGCGACCCTAGTGGCCGACACAAACACCGGGCCCATCTAGGAGTGGCACTGCAGTGTCACGCAGGATGGCCCTTCCAAAAAACCCTCCCCAAACAGCACATGACGCAAAGAAAAAAAGAGGCGCAATGAGGTAGCTGACTGTGTGAGTAAGATTAGCGACCCTAGTGGCCGACACAAACACCGGGCCCATCTAGGAGTGGCACTGCAGTGTCACGCAGGATGTCCCTTCCAAAAAACCCTCCCCAAACAGCACATGACGCAAAGAAAAAAAGAGGCGCAATGAGGTAGCTGTGTGAGTAAGATTAGCGACCCTAGTGGCCGACACAAACACCGGGCCCATCTAGGAGTGGCACTGCAGTGTCACGCAGGATGGCCCTTCCAAAAAACCCTCCCCAAACAGCACATGACGCAAAGAAAAAAAGAGGCGCAATGAGGTAGCTGACTGTGTGAGTAAGATTAGCGACCCTAGTGGCCGACACAAACACCGGGCCCATCTAGGAGTGGCACTGCAGTGTCACGCAGGATGTCCCTTCCAAAAAACCCTCCCCAATCAGCACATGATGCAAAGAAAAAGAAAAGAAAAAAGAGGTGCAAGATGGAATTGTCCTTGGGCCCTCCCACCCACCCTTATGTTGTATAAACAAAACAGGACATGCACACTTTAACCAACCCATCATTTCAGTGACAGGGTCTGCCACACGACTGTGACTGATATGACGGGTTGGTTTGGACCCCCCCAAAAAAGAAGCAATTAATCTCTCCTTGCACAAACTGGCTCTACAGAGGCAAGATGTCCACCTCATCTTCACCCTCCGATATATCACCGTGTACATCCCCCTCCTCACAGATTATCAATTCGTCCCCACTGGAATCCACCATCTCAGCTCCCTGTGTACTTTGTGGAGGCAATTGCTGCTGGTCAATGTCTCCGCGGAGGAATTGATTATAATTCATTTTAATGAACATCATCTTCTCCACATTTTCTGGATGTAACCTCGTACGCCGATTGCTGACAAGGTGAGCGGCGGCACTAAACACTCTTTCGGAGTACACACTTGTGGGAGGGCAACTTAGGTAGAATAAAGCCAGTTTGTGCAAGGGCCTCCAAATTGCCTCTTTTTCCTGCCAGTATAAGTACGGACTGTGTGACGTGCCTACTTGGATGCGGTCACTCATATAATCCTCCACCATTCTATCAATGTTGAGAGAATCATATGCAGTGACAGTAGACGACATGTCCGTAATCGTTGTCAGGTCCTTCAGTCCGGACCAGATGTCAGCATCAGCAGTCGCTCCAGACTGCCCTGCATCACCGCCAGCGGGTGGGCTCGGAATTCTGAGCCTTTTCCTCGCACCCCCAGTTGCGGGAGAATGTGAAGGAGGAGATGTTGACAGGTCGCGTTCCGCTTGACTTGACAATTTTGTCACCAGCAGGTCTTTCAACCCCAGCAGACCTGTGTCTGCCGGAAAGAGAGATCCAAGGTAGGCTTTAAATCTAGGATCGAGCACGGTGGCCAAAATGTAGTGCTCTGATTTCAACAGATTGACCACCCGTGAATCCTTGTTAAGCGAATTAAGGGCTGCATCCACAAGTCCCACATGCCTAGCGGAATCGCTCCGTGTTAGCTCCTCCTTCAATGCCTCCAGCTTCTTCTGCAAAAGCCTGATGAGGGGAATGACCTGACTCAGGCTGGCAGTGTCTGAACTGACTTCACGTGTGGCAAGTTCAAAGGGCATCAGAACCTTGCACAACGTTGAAATCATTCTCCACTGCACTTGAGACAGGTGCATTCCACCTACTATATCGTGCTCAATTGTATAGGCTTGAATGGCCTTTTGCTGCTCCTCCAACCTCTGAAGCATATAGAGGGTTGAATTCCACCTCGTTACCACTTCTTGCTTCAGATGATGGCAGGGCAGGTTCAGTAGTTTTTGGTGGTGCTCCAGTTTTCTGTACGTGGTGCCTGTACGCCGAAAGTGTCCCGCAATTCTTCTGGCCACCGACAGCATCTCTTGCACGCCCCTGTCGTTTTTTAAAAAATTCTGCACCACCAAATTCAAGGTATGTGCAAAACATGGGACGTGCTGGAATTGGCCCAGATTTAATGCACACACAATATTGCTGGCGTTGTCCGATGCCACAAATCCACAGGAGAGTCCAATTGGGGTAAGCCATTCCGCGATGATCTTCCTCAGTTGCCGTAAGAGGTTTTCAGCTGTGTGCGTATTCTGGAAAGCGGTGATACAAAGCGTAGCCTGCCTAGGAAAGAGTTGGCGTTTGCGAGATGCTGCTACTGGTGCCGCCGCTGCTGTTCTTGCGGCGGGAGTCCATACATCTACCCAGTGGGCTGTCACAGTCATATAGTCCTGACCCTGCCCTGCTCCACTTGTCCACATGTCCGTGGTTAAGTGGACATTGGGTACAGCTGCATTTTTTAGGACACTGGTGACTCTTTTTCTGAGGTCTGTGTACATTTTCGGTATCGCCTGCCTAGAGAAATGGAACCTAGATGGTATTTGGTACCGGGGACACAGTACCTCCAACAAGTCTCTAGTTGGCTCTGCAGTAATGATGGATACCGGAACCACGTTTCTCACCACCCAGGATGCCAAGGCCTCAGTTATCCGCTTTGCAGTAGGATGACTGCTGTGATATTTCATCTTCCTCGCAAAGGACTGTTGAACAGTCAATTGCTTACTGGAAGTAGTACAAGTGGGCTTACGACTTCCCCTCTGGGATGACCATCGACTCCCAGCGGCAACAACAGCAGCGCCAGCAGCAGTAGGCGTTACACGCAAGGATGCATCGGAGGAATCCCAGGCAGGAGAGGACTCGTCAGAATTGCCAGTGACATGGCCTGCAGGACTATTGGCATTCCTGGGGAAGGAGGAAATTGACACTGAGGGAGTTGGTGGGGTGGTTTGCGTGAGCTTGGTTACAAGAGGAAGGGATTTACTGGTCAGTGGACTGCTTCCGCTGTCACCCAAAGTTTTTGAACTTGTCACTGACTTATTATGAATGCGCTGCAGGTGACGTATAAGGGAGGATGTTCCGAGGTGGTTAACGTCCTTACCCCTACTTATTACAGCTTGACAAAGGGAACACACGGCTTGACACCTGTTGTCCGCATTTCTGGTGAAATACCTCCACACCGAAGAGCTGATTTTTTTGGTATTTTCACCTGGCATGTCAACGGCCATATTCCTCCCACGGACAACAGGTGTCTCCCCGGGTGCCTGACTTAAACAAACCACCTCACCATCAGAATCCTCCTGGTCAATTTCCTCCCCAGCGCCAGCAACACCCATATCCTCCTCATCCTGGTGTACTTCAACACTGACATCTTCAATCTGACTATCAGGAACTGGACTGCGGGTGCTCCTTCCAGCACTTGCAGGGGGCGTGCAAATGGTGGAAGGCGCATGCTCTTCACGTCCAGTGTTGGGAAGGTCAGGCATCGCAACCGACACAATTGGACTCTCCTTGTGGATTTGGGATTTCAAAGAACGCACAGTTCTTTGCGGTGCTTTGCCTTTTGCCAGCTTGAGTCTTTTCAGTTTTCTAGCGAGAGGCTGAGTGCTTCCATCCTCATGTGAAGCTGAACCACTAGCCATGAACATAGGCCAGGGCCTCAGCCGTTCCTTGCCACTCCGTGTGGTAAATGGCATATTGGCAAGTTTACGCTTCTCCTCCGACAATTTTATTTTAGGTTTTGGAGTCCTTTTTTTACTGATATTTGGTGTTTTGGTTTTGACATGCTCTGTACTATGCCATTGGGCATCGGCCTTGGCAGACGACGTTGCTGGCATTTCATCGTCTCGGCCATGACTAGTGGCAGCAGCTTCAGCACGAGGTGGAAGTGGATCTTGATCTTTCCCTAATTTTGGAACCTCAACATTTTTGTTCTCCATATTTTAATAGGCACAACTAAAAGGCACCTCAGGTAAACAATGGAGATGGATGGATTGGATACTAGTATACAATTATGGACGGGCTGCCGAGTGCCGACACAGAGGTAGCCACAGCCGTGAACTACCGCACTGTACTGTGTCTGCTGCTAATATATAGACTGGTTGATAAAGAGATAGTATACTCGTAACTAGTATGTATGTATAAAGAAAGAAAAAAAAACCACGGTTAGGTGGTATATACAATTATGGATGGGCTGCCGAGTGCCGACACAGAGGTAGCCACAGCCGTGAACTACCGCACTGTACTGTGTCTGCTGCTAATATATAGACTGGTTGATAAAGAGATAGTATACTCGTAACTAGTATGTATGTATAAAGAAAGAAAAAAAAACCACGGTTAGGTCACTGGTATATACAATTATGGACGGGCTGCCGAGTGCCGACACAGAGGTAGCCACAGCCGTGAACTACCGCACTGTACTGTGTCTGCTGCTAATATATAGACTGGTTGATAAAGAGATAGTATACTCGTAACTAGTATGTATGTATAAAGAAAGAAAAAAAAAACCACGGTTAGGTGGTATATACAATTATGGACGGGCTGCCGAGTGCCGACACAGAGGTAGCCACAGCCGTGAACTACCGCACTGTACTGTGTCTGCTGCTAATATATAGACTGGTTGATAAAGAGATAGTATACTCGTAACTAGTATGTATGTATAAAGAAAGAAAAAAAAACCACGGTTAGGTGGTATATACAATTATGGACGGGCTGCCGAGTGCCGACACAGAGGTAGCCACAGCCGTGAACTACCGCACTGTACTGTGTCTGCTGCTAATATAGACTGGTTGATAAAGAGATAGTATACTCGTAACTAGTATGTATGTATAAAGAATGAAAAAAAAACCACGGTTAGGTGGTATATACAATTATGGACGGGCTGCCGAGTGCCGACACAGAGGTAGCCACAGCCGTGAACTACCGCACTGTACTGTGTCTGCTGCTAATATATAGACTGGTTGATAAAGAGATAGTATACTCGTAACTAGTATGTATGTATAAAGAAAGAAAAAAAAACCACGGTTAGGTGGTATATACAATTATGGACGGGCTGCCGAGTGCCGACACAGAGGTAGCCACAGCCGTGAACTACCGCACTGTACTGTGTCTGCTGCTAATATATAGACTGGTTGATAAAGAGATAGTATACTCGTAACTAGTATGTATGTATAAAGAAAGAAAAAAAAACCACGGTTAGGTGGTATATACAATTATGGACGGGCTGCCGAGTGCCGACACAGAGGTAGCCACAGCCGTGAACTACCGCACTGTACTGTGTCTGCTGCTAATATAGACTGGTTGATAAAGAGATAGTATACTACTAATATTATATACTGGTGGTCAGGTCACTGGTCACTAGTCACACTGGCAGTGGCACTCCTGCAGCAAAAGTGTGCACTGTTTAATTTTAATATAATATTATGTACTCCTGGCTCCTGCTATAACCTATAACTGGCACTGCAGTAGTGCTCCCCAGTCTCCCCCACAATTATAAGCTGTGTGAGCTGAGCAGTCAGACAGATATATAATATATATAGATGATGCAGCACACTGGCCTGAGCCTGAGCAGTGCACACAGATATGGTATGTGACTGACTGAGTCACTGTGTGTATCGCTTTTTTCAGGCAAAGAACGGATATATTAAATAAACTGCACTGTGTGTCTGGTGGTCACTCACTATATAATATATTATGTACTCCTGGCTCCTGCTATAACCTATAACTGGCACTGCAGTAGTGCTCCCCAATCTCCCCCACAATTATAAGCTGTGTGAGCTGAGCAGTCAGACAGATATATATAATATTATATATAGATAATAGATGATGCAGCACACTGGCCTGAGCCTGAGCAGTGCACACAGATATGGTATGTGACTGAGTCACTGTGTGCTGTGTATCGCTTTTTTCAGGCAGAGAACGGATTATATTATGTACTCCTGGCTCCTGCTATAACCTATAACTGGCACTGCAGTAGTGCTCCCCAGTCTCCCCCACAATTATAAGCTGTGTGAGCTGAGCAGTCAGACAGATATATATAATATTATATATAGATAATAGATGATGCAGCACACTGGCCTGAGCCTGAGCAGTGCACACAGATATGGTATGTGACTGAGTCACTGTGTGCTGTGTATCGCTTTTTTCAGGCAGAGAACGGATTATAAATAAAAGTGGTGGTCACTGGTCACTATCAGCAAAACTCTGCACTGTACACTACTGAGTACTCCTAATGCTCCCCAAAATTAGTAAATCAAGTGTCTCTCTAATCTATTCTAATTCTAAACGGAGAGGACGCCAGCCACGTCCTCTCCCTATCGATCTCAATGCACGTGTGAAAATGGCGGCGACGCGCGGCTCCTTATATAGAATCCGAGTCTCGCGATAGAATCCGAGCCTCGCGAGAATCCGACAGCGTCATGATGACGTTCGGGCGTGCTCGGGTTAACCGAGCAAGGCGGGAAGATCCGAGTCGCTCGGACCCGTGAAAAAAAACATGAAGTTCTGGCGGGTTCAGATTCAGAGAAACCGAACCCGCTCATCTCTAGTTACAACCAGGCAGAGATGGTCAGGTGCGTGGCAGCGTGTGACAATTTACACTGTCACCAAACTACAAGACAACATGCAAACGATACAATGTCACTTACAATGTCCTTTGAACTCTCTGGAACTCCAAGACAAACGATACTGTGTGTACACACTGAGTGATTTTACAAACGACCAAACAATATACTGTTCATGAGTCGTTCGACACTACCAAATTGTTGGGTTTCAGCCTAATTTAACATGTCATTTGTTGTTGGTAGAGTACACAATGTACCATATGGCCCTAGTCGTTGACAAAATTGTCGAAACTGAGCTGCATGTACAGACGATATCGCTAAAAAGACCCATGGCAGTGCGCATCACTAGGGATATAGTGCGTATACACTGGATGATAAAATAAATTTAATGTTAACAATGGCCGTTATTAGCAATTTATTTAAACTGTCATCTAGTGTGTACCCAGCTTAACAGGGCGCCTGCCAGAGGATTGAGGGATGGGCTCTTTTTTGAAGGACAAGAGGAGCAGAGATGTCATTATTACACTGTATAATTGCAAAACTGTTCATATATAAAAGTTGCAACCAGTACAGGAAATTAGATCTGCTTGAGCACCACAAAATAGACACATAGGCTTTACAACCATCCAGTGACACCACCATTAAAGCATTTCGAGCTTCAAGATCCTCTTTTTAAGTCTTTGATTCATGTACTGCACCAATTAATTGTTTGGCCTAATGGTCTTAGATATTGAGCATGCTATCCAATCTTCAGTTTGAAGAAAGCATGCTTGCATAGTCCTAGCTTGTGCGACAGCTGGAGGTATGTTGACTGTTTCAGTAGTGTGAAGCAAAACTTCCAGTACACATTGTTAAAACAAACTCTCTTAAAATCAGTGACATCAAGCCTTAAAAGGAAGCTATATAAAGTTTGTATTTTTGCGCTTCATTCAACTTTCAAAGGAATCACTCCAGCCAGTTCTATCCTTATTACCTTTAGAACACAGCACTGCTCTTCCCAGCCATTCAGAGCACTATTAAGTAGTATGGAAATTCTACAGAGTACAGAGAAGTAAACTAGGAAATGTTTTATGGCGCAGACAATCCTGTAACATACAGTAAAGTATAATCAGAGTTGTTTTACAATGTGGCAGATGTTCACCTTTTCAGTTGATAACCAGCCAATCATGTCATACCAATATATGGGATTAAAAACAGTTGTGTATGTTACACAGTGTCATTCACATCGTTAAAGATAGTCCATAAGCTTTTGAAGAAAGAAGTTGATTTTTTATACATAGGGAATGCCTATAATATTTTTGTCAGAAAAAGTGAGGCTTGGAAAGCATCCAAAATCCATTAGGACAAATAGTAGTTAAGAGGTAGCCAAATAGCCAGATATAGAATACAAATACTACTGCATCTTTGCCAAACTAAACTGTAAAGCCTGTGCTATTTAGTCATGTTAAGCAATTATTCTTTAACATATTTTATGTTAGTGGCCTGCTGATGTATAAGTCATATTTTATCATCAATGGTACTGCTCTATTGATTGGCAGAGCTATAGAAGAAACCATTATAAGATCTATGTGTAAAAATGTCTACATATAAATGGGTGCTGAGTGTATGATTTGCGAAAACTGGGTGAAAACAGAAGTTATGATTTATGTGTCTGGTAATACTGCAAGTTGTATATTGCATTCCTGAGGCATTTCATCACATTAAAAGTTCTTTCAAAATCACATCATAAAATCGCTGCTGAAGAAAAAAGTGCAAACAAGCTGATAAAAATCAACCAGTGATATGCTGTCCTGTGAGCCTGGTATTACATTAACAATCAGCCTGAAATGTGTTACCCTGTGAGCTTCACTGCATGTAATCTCCTTTTCTGTGACTTGTGGACAATGGTTGTAATCTGTCATCTACTGTCCTAGCACTATGTTAAAGAAGAGATCTACTGTCCCAAGAGACTAGCACTATGATAACAATAATAGGGTTGTGATTAGTTACTGAATAATTCAGGCAGTAGGTAGGCCAGCCTGACACCATGTTAAAAATAATTCAGTGATCTGCTATCCTAAATAGTAAATAAAACCAATATGTCATTTACTAGATACAAAAGTCAGTACACATAAAAGAGATCCAAGCAATGGACAAACAGAAAACCATGTGCAAGGATTTTAGCTGTATCTGCACAGTGACCTGTTTTGTCAGTAATTACAGTAGATTAAGAACAGGTCACAAAGGGGGATGGGGGGGGGGGGGATATCTGTTTGGCAGTATAGCTGAAATCATCTACATATGAGAGTGTGCAAATGCATTCATGTGATGTTTGTTTAAAGCATACCTAAAAGTTAAGCTACATACTGCAATTACTAGATCTGTGATTATTTGCCCGAAACAACTGAATCATAAAGGAAGACACAGAAATCTTGTTTGGCAATGAAACGGACATCAATGGCTGGCCAACATTTTTATTTTTAGCAATCAGATCAATAATAATTATTTAGAATATATATATTTGATATGTCACGCAAATTTGATCAAAAAGTGCTTACTTGGACAACTAGAATTATATTTACTGTAGGTGGCCATTCTTAAATGGTGAACAGTAATAATTAATGGAGATGTGCGCTAGACCATTTTTGCTGGTTTTGGTTCTAATCTGCCGTCCATTGGAATCAGTTCTGGATTTCGGACTTTACTGGTTTTGGATTTTTTTCCTCAAATTTGTCAAAGATGCCAAAATCACATAATTTGGGCTTTTTTTTTTTTGTTTTGTTCCTAGAGTGTAACATTAATTTCCACTCATTTCCAGTCAATGTCCAGCCTTACATCTCACAATATTATTTTTATTTATTTATTAACAGTTTCTTAAGGCCAATACACACGGTGAGATTCGGGCTAAGCTCGATTCTCACTATGCGACAGGGGTTAGGTCGGCATCGCAAACACATGAGTGTGCTTGCGATACGGACTATGTTCGATTTTGGCTAAGTGTCAATTTTGACTATCTATTCTATAGAGATAGTCAAAATTGACTTGCCTGCACAGTCTATCTAGGTTTGCGATGCCGACCGCAGAGGACCGCGCTTCGGCATCGAATCGGGATTGCAAGGTGACTTTCACCTTGCAATCTGCCCTAACTTTTCTTACGATTTTGACTATATAGTCAAAATCATAAGAAAATATCTCACCATGTGTACACACCATTATATAGCGCAGCAAATTCTTTTGCACTTTACAACTGGACACAATGAGAAGACAAAACTGGGTAATAACAAACACTCATAGAGGTAGGAGGGCCCTGCTCGCAAGCTTATAATCTATGGGGAAATAGGAATTGATACACAAGGATAGGTGCTCTACCGGATTGCAAAAGTTCTTGGTGGGCTGCATGATATCACATCACAGCAGTGATGAACCAGGGTCAGGAGGAAGAGAGAATGAAGAAAGAAAATATGTTGGGGATATGTGTGGACTGTACTGTGGGGATATAATTGGATACGAGAGCTGTGAAGGTAACGTGAGCGGTTCTAGAATTTGATAAGCTTGTCTGAACAGGTGAGTTTTCAGGGAACGCATGAAGGTTTGAAGACTACAGGAGAGTCTTAATGTACATGGTAGGGCATTGTGGGTGCAGCCCGAAGAAAGTCCTGTAATTGTGCATGGGAGGAAGTAATGAGTGTGGATGAGAGACGTAGATCTTGTGAAGAGCGAAGGGGCCATGTTGGGAGATATTTTGAGATAAGCGAAGAGATGTACATTAGTGTAGTTTGGTTAATAGCCTTGTGTGTAAGTAACAGTATTTTATATTGAATACGGTAAAATACAGGTAACCAATGGAGGGACTGACATAGTGGGTCTGCAGATGATGAACTTCTAATGAGGAAAATTAGCCTCGCAGCTGCATTCAGAATGGATTGTAATGGTGAGAGTCTCTTCTTGGTAAGACCAGTATGAAGACTATTGTAGTTTTATTAGTTTTAGCAGTGTCTTGTGTACGGTATGATCGGATTTTCGATATATTTCTTAGATGCATGTAACATGATTTTGAGATAGCTTGAATGTGGGGAGCAAAGGACAGGTCTGAGTCAAGTATTACACCAAGGCAGCGAGCTTGTGGTACAGGGTTGATTGCCGAGTTCTTAACAGTGATAGAAATAACAGGTTGGTAACTTCTATTGACCGGTGGAAATTTAATTAACTCTGTTTTGAAAATATTAAGTTTGAGGTGGCGAGATGACAGCCAAGATGAAACGGCATAAAGGCATTCAGTGACCCAGCACAATACGGATAGAGACATGTCACGAGCAGATAGGTAGATTTGAGTATCATCTGTGTACAGATGATACTGAAATCCAAAAGAGCTGATTAGTTTCCCAAGAGATGAGGTATAGATTGAGAAAAGTAGAGGACCTAAGACTGAGCCCTGCGGTACTCCAACTGAAAAAGGTAGCGAAGAGGAGGGGGATTTAGAAAAACTGACACTGAAAGGTAGGATAGGAACCAAGAGAGGGCCGTATCCTGAAGACCTAGGGATTGTAGTGTTTGTATGACAAGAGAGTGGTCAACAGTGTCAAAAGCAGCAGAGAGATCTAGAAGAATGAGAAGTGAGTAATGTCCTTTAGACTTCGCAGTGACCAGATCATTCACTACTTTAGTCAGTGCTGTCTCTGTGGAGTGTTGGGAGCGAAAGCCTGATTGAGGTGGGTCCAAAAAGTTGTATGAGTTAAGAAAGTGTGTGAGGCGAGTGTAGGCAAGTTTCTCAAGTAGCTTGAAGGAACATGGGAGCTGAGAGATGGGACGGTAGTAATCACTGCATGCTTGATCAGTGAAGGAGATACCAGTAGAGAGAGAGAGATTACAGATGTTAGTTAAGGTTGGGATGAGCACAGGAGACAGAGCTTTACTTATTTGTGAGGGTATAGGATCAAGAGGAGAGGAAGTAGAGTAGCAGGATGAGAAGAGTGTTGATACTTCATCTTCATTTGTGGGATCAAATGAAGAGAAAGTGCCAGAGGGTTCAGGTAGGGAAGTGAGTAGGTCACTGGTTGAAGAAGAGCATACCATTTCATCTTGGATCTTATCAATCTTGTCCTTGAAGTAGGAAGCAAGACCTTGCGCCTTGATAGTGGCTGGCAGGTTGGGTGAAGGAGGGTTGAGAAGTGATTTAAATGTCTTAAAAGTCATTTGGAGTTACAGGCTTGAGCAGAGATGAGAGTTTGGAAATATGTTTATTTGGCAGTATCCAGGGCATTACGATAAGAGTGGTAGACAGTCTTATATGTGAGGAAGTCACTTGGAATATGAGATTTACACCACTGGCGTTCAACTTTACATGACAGTTTCTGTAGGTGTTGGTTGACACCTAGGTCTATGTGGAGAGTGATGGGTAGCTCACGCCACATCATTAAGGGCTATCTCTAGAGTCTGGTTCAGGTGCGATACAGCTATCTTAAGAAGTGAATGCAGAAATAGGTGAAAGCAGTTGTTGCAGAGAGGTGGAAAGTTCTTGAAGATTAATTGCATTACTATTTCTGCGGGTTTGAGGATGATTGGAGGATGTCAGTGACACTGAGATTGAAGTATTAGAGGAGAGCATGCAGGTGATAAGGTTGTGATCTGAGAGAGGGAAAGGCGTGTTAGTGAATTCAGAAACTGACCATAGTCTGAATACTAGATCAAGGCAGTGGCCCTGCTGATGAGTAGAGGAGTCAGTCCATTGGGACAGGCCAAGAGAGGTTAGAGAGAGTAGATTGGAGGCATGACCAGCAGATTTTGGACTATCAATAGTAATATTGACATCTCCCATGATAATGGTGATGTCAGAGGATAAGAATTGAGAAAGCAAGGCAAAAAAATCATATAGAAATTGTTTGGGTTGTCCAGGTGGGCGATTAATAGCTGCAACACGCAGAGAGAAAGGAGTGTATATTCTGATAGAATGTACTTTGAATGATGTAAATGTGAGTGATGGAACCTGTTGTAGAACTGTGTATACAAAAGATTGGGATAGTAATAATCCAACCCCACCTCCTTTATTGTTACCAGGCCTGCGGGTGTGTGACGTGGAGACCACCGTGTGATAGTGCTGCAGGGGATGCAGTGTCTGGTTGTGTGAGCCATGTTTCTGTAATAGCCAGCAGGTTGAAGTGGTTAGATATGAAGAGGTCATGAACCACTACCTATCTCACAGAGCGTGTATTCCATAAACAACATTACAATGATTTGGAGGGTGATGGGAGACATGTAATGTTTATGAAGTTAGCTGTATTTCTATATTGCTGTGAATCAGGTGAATGTGAGGGGGGCAGGTTTTAGGCCAAAGGCTGCAACCTCACAAGAACAAAAATAGCAGCGCTAGTGGAAATGTTTGTAAACAATTAAAAATTAACAAGGAGGATTGAGTGTTAATTGATATGACATTTAATACATAAAATAGGCCTTTTTGTTAAAAAGATAGTGGGTAAATATCCACACGATTTTACAAACAATTAAGATCAGTAAATATGGGTCAAAACATAATGACTGTCTATCACATTAGCATCCGTTCCTAATTTGTAACCTGGACATTTTTGGCAGATGAAGACAGACTGACGGCGCAGTCACACCAATGCACTTTACCCGATTACCGCTAGAGGTGTAGTCCCCTAAGGAATGTCTCTGATGTTTTTTTTGATCAGAAATCAATCAACTTGGGAATCCTCATTTAGCACGGTGTCCTCTTTATCAGGATTGGGGTAGATGGTGTGCCTCAGTATGGGAAAATTTGCCTCAATCGAACAGCAGGTGATAAAGTCCAGTGTTTGGTCCGGAAATGATGCGGCAGTCAAACTGGCGTGATGAATGACCCAAATAGCCTCCTCCTTACGCGTTTCACTGCTAGGCACTGCAGCTTTATCAAAGGTGACTTAGGTAGGCCATTGGTGGAATATTTATACCATGGGTAATTGGCAAACAGTAAACAGCTGTTTCACTCAATCCTTCTAATAAATTGAAATATACAAAAAGACGTTTATACTAACCCTTCTATGGGTTTCTTATATGTTCTAGGGACAGACTCAATTGTGAAAACTTTGTTTTTTGGAAGGGATTTGATAAAAAGACGAGTTTTGTTAATTATTAATAAACCCCTGAGGTAATGCTTCCGGGTCACGGAGGCTTTTCATCTGGGTACAAATATTTATTTCCCCCTTATATCTTAACAAGTTTGTGTCAGTAGTTAATCTAAATACATAAGTGACACATCTTTTGTTCGTAGTTAGTGCAGAAGGACTTTTTATCGTGTTTACGGCTCAATGGAGCGCATTTGCGTTCCACTGGACGGAGCTTATCTCCGTATCTTCCGGTCACGTGACATCCGCCGCCGCCGCTGCCTCTGGGAATCGTAGTAAACTACTATATGACGGGGTCCACATGACCGGGCGGCGTAGTTGTTGGCATGGTAACTCACAAACATTGGGCTCTCCTTCTAGAGACCCCGTTTAAATATACTTGAGACCTCAAAACATCTCTTCCTCGCAATCTGGTTGTCAATATCGGAAGTTGAGACTGTGCAGAATAGCAAAATAAAGATATTTTTTAAGTAATTAATCTACATCATGGGAACTTCTCACTGGTTATCGTAGTTGTAAGTTTGTAGTTCTAGCATGAATTGGTTTGATATAGGAGAGTAGATACTGTAGTGACATATAGGGGAATTGGGACAGTGTCATTTAATCTTTGCTCATTCAAAAAGTGTGTTATAACTGTAACTAGTTTACACTTTATGCATAGACAATCGAGGAAACAAGAAGGTTTATACTTTTTTAGAAACTGTTTCATTATTCCAAAAACTTTTACCAGCTTTAACATATATTTCAAGGAGTTGCATTGTTCCTATTGGAAATATATTCCTACTGTTTCCTAATATCTTATCAGTATTAGTTTGCGGAGAATGTCAAATACCCCCCGCCTCACCATTGGGAGGTGGTGTGGAGAAAATTAATAGTAAATTCTTTTATCTCATTATTAAATTTGTAGGTTTTAATTTTTAAGTTTTTTTAGATTTTTTTGAGAAAAATTTTTTTTAAAAAGTTTTATTATGTGTTTTTTTTACCTGAGAGGGTGGTTTGGGGGGGGTTTATTTTTTCGGGGGGAAGGGGAGTGGGAAATGAGGGGGGGGGGAAGGGAGGGGAGGGGGTAGGAAGGGGCATGGTTTTGGAGGAGAACTTGTTATATTTATTTTGTGTGATTTGTCCTTGCACATCTTGGAGAAATATATATAACTTATGATCTCTCTTTACAGAGATAATATCGGTGACAGTTTACTCCTATGATGACTTATTGTTACAATAGATATACAGCACTAGTCAAATCACAGTGTTTAATTCTACTGCCTCATTGAGGCCCTCTGGAAATATGCTGTCCATCTGGTACATCCAGAAGACCTCCTGTCTGCAAAGTCTTTTATACCTATCACCCCCTCGTGTGCTGTGGGGTATATGTTCTAGGCCCACAAGTTTTAAACAGTTTGGGTCTCCACCATGTACATCACAATAATGTTTGGGAACACTGTGTGTCTGAATCTTATTTAGGATGTTCCTCCTGTGCTCTAAAAACCGGGTTTTAAGTGGCCTGGTTGTGCGTCCTATATATTTTTTGTTGCAACCGCATGTCAGCAGATAAATGACATAGGGAGTGTCACAGTTTATAAAACTGGCAATTTCAAATGGTTTCTCTGATGTCTCAACCTTAATTACTTTTGTACGGTTGGAAATATAATTGCAGGTTATACATTTATTTTTTCCACACTTGTAGCAGCCTTTTATTTTCTCATGATGGTTTTTCAACCAGTTATTACTTCCACTTGTGCTCTCATTGCTTACTTTAATAACTTTCAAATGGCTGGGAGCTAATAGATTTTTAAGTGACCTGTTCTTCCGGAAAATAAATTTGGGTTTTGGATGCAATATTGAGGACAACTGAGAATCCTGTCTCAGAATCCCATAATTCTTTGAGATGATGTTCCTAATCTCTAAATGACAATTATTGAATGTAGAGATGAATGCTACCTCATCCATATTGATAGTTTTCTCTTTATTTTTATTCTTGGGTATTAGTAAATCCTCTCTTTTTCGTTGTTTGACTTCCCCTAATGCTGATTCAATGAGTAATTTTGGATAACCCCTGCTGAGGAATGCCTCCATCATTGATTTGGCTTGTATATTGAAGGTGGTCAAGTCAGAGCAATTCCTTCGAAGACGAAGGAATTGACTTTTGGGGATGCTCTTTTTCCAGGGCATGTAATGTCCACTTTTAAAGTGTAGGTAAGCGTCCGTTCCCACCTCTTTTATATAGTTG
This sequence comes from Pseudophryne corroboree, assembly GCF_028390025.1. Taxonomy (NCBI): domain Eukaryota; kingdom Metazoa; phylum Chordata; class Amphibia; order Anura; family Myobatrachidae; genus Pseudophryne; species Pseudophryne corroboree. Next base: position 559,994,844 of record NC_086445.1, read on the forward strand.
GTAGTAGAGATTCTGTTTCCTCTGATCTCCAAGGAGATGTCCAAAAAATTAATATTGTGGGGGTGATAAGTGTGAGTGAAAATTAAATTAAAAGAATTGGAATTGAGATGGGAAACAAATGCTGAGGCTGATTCAGCATCCCCATTCCAAATTATAAAGAGATCATCTATGTAACGGCCATAGAGAACCAGGTCCGCGCCGAGGTCGCCACCCCACACGAGATGGTCCTCGACCTCGCCCATGTAGAGGTTGGCGTAACTCGGCGCGAACCTGGTTCCCATGGCCGTCCCCATCACCTGTAAATAGAAAGTGTCCAAAATAGTGAAATAATTGTGTCTAAGTATAAATGATATGGAATCCAGAATAAATTTTTGATGTAAGTCGGTGAGATCCCCATCCTCTGTGAGTCTTCTTGCTATTGCATTGATGCCTAAGTCATGTGGAATATTTGTGTATAAACTTTGGACATCGAGTGTGAGGAATCCGTAGGAATCCCTCCACTCAATGTCTTTGATCATATTCAAAAAATGGGTTGTATCTTTAATGTGGGATTTCAACATGGTGACCCGTGGCTGTAAAAAAATATCAACATAATGTGAAAGGTTAGAAGTGAGGGAACCTAACAAGTTCTCAAAAAAATCTAAAAAAACTTAAAAATTAAAACCTACAAATTTAATAATGAGATAAAAGAATTTACTATTAATTTTCTCCACACCACCTCCCAATGGTGAGGCGGGGGGTATTTGACATTCTCCGCAAACTAATACTGATAAGATATTAGGAAACAGTAGGAATATATTTCCAATAGGAACAATGCAACTCCTTGAAATATATGTTAAAGCTGGTAAAAGTTTTTGGAATAATGAAACAGTTTCTAAAAAAGTATAAACCTTCTTGTTTCCTCGATTGTCTATGCATAAAGTGTAAACTAGTTACAGTTATAACACACTTTTTGAATGAGCAAAGATTAAATGACACTGTCCCAATTCCCCTATATGTCACTACAGTATCTACTCTCCTATATCAAACCAATTCATGCTAGAACTACAAACTTACAACTACGATAACCAGTGAGAAGTTCCCATGATGTAGATTAATTACTTAAAAAATATCTTTATTTTGCTATTCTGCACAGTCTCAACTTCCGATATTGACAACCAGATTGCGAGGAAGAGATGTTTTGAGGTCTCAAGTATATTTAAACGGGGTCTCTAGAAGGAGAGCCCAATGTTTGTGAGTTACCATGCCAACAACTACGCCGCCCGGTCACGTGGACCCCGTCATATAGTAGTTTACTACGATTCCCAGAGGCAGCGGCGGCGGCGGATGTCATGTGACCGGAAGATACGGAGATAAGCTCCGTCCAGTGGAACGCAAATGCGCTCCATTGAGCCGTAAACACGATAAAAAGTCCTTCTGCACTAACTACGAACAAAAGATGTGTCACTTATGTATTTAGATTAACTACTGACACAAACTTGTTAAGATATAAGGGGGAAATAAATATTTGTACCCAGATGAAAAGCCTCCGTGACCCGGAAGCATTACCTCAGGGGTTTATTAATAATTAACAAAACTCGTCTTTTTATCAAATCCCTTCCAAAAAACAAAGTTTTCACAATTGAGTCTGTCCCTAGAACATATAAGAAACCCATAGAAGGGTTAGTATAAACGTTTTTTTGTATATTTCAATTTATTAGAAGGATTGAGTGAAACAGCTGTTTACTGTTTGCCAATTACCCATGGTATAAATATTCCACCAATGGCCTACCTAAGTCACCTTTGATAAAGCTGCAGTGCCTAGCAGTGAAACGCGTAAGGAGGAGGCTATTTGGGTCATTCATCACGCCAGTTTGACTGCCGCATCATTTCCGGACCAAACACTGGACTTTATCACCTGCTGTTCGATTGAGGCAAATTTTCCCATACTGAGGAACACCATCTACCCCAATCCTGATAAAGAGGACACCGTGCTAAATGAGGATTCCCAAGTTGATTGATTTCTGACCAAAAAAAACATCAGAGACATTCCTTAGGGGACTACACCTCTAGCGGTAATCGGGTAAAGTGCATTGGTGTGACTGCGCCGTCAGTCTGTCTTCATCTGCCAAAAATGTCCAGGTTACAAATTAGGAACGGATGCTAATGTGATAGACAGTCATTATGTTTTGACCCATATTTACTGATCTTAATTGTTTGTAAAATCGTGTGGATATTTACCCACTATCTTTTTAACAAAAAGGCCTATTTTATGTATTAAATGTCATATCAATTAACACTCAATCCTTCTTGTTAATTTTTAATTGTTTACAAACATTTCCACTAGCGCTGCTATTTTTGTTCTTGTGTGTTTTCAACTTTATGGGTGGGGTGTAACTTCCCCCACACGTCATAGCAGCAGCATTAGAAACACAGCACCTGTAAGCGCCCGATCCTCCATTTATTTGGTAACAATTTCAAAGGCTGCAACCTGGCTGGTTCCTCTCATCAGAGCAGCGGCACAAACACATAGCAGTTTATAAAACATCTAAGAAACATTGCCACACAACAGTGGGAGAACTGAAAAGTGGTGCAAGATGGAATTGTCCTTGATTAAAGTCGTACAGGGGTACAGTGTACTGGGGTGCAGTGCGCAGAACAGTACAAAAAAATTATATAAATATATATTTTTTTAACTGGTAACTAGGCTGACACTGTGTGGAGTTACACCGCTTTTACAAGCGCACACTTGGATACAGAGTGTACCTGGTGTAGCATACTGGGGTGCAGTGTGCAGAACGGTACAAACAATATATATATTTCTTTTTTTTAACTGGTAGCTTGGCTCACATGGTGTGGAGTCAGACTGCTTTTCCGCAAGCGCACTGGGGTACAGAGCATACTGGGGTGGTGTGCCGAACAGTACAAACACGTTATCTGTTTATGTGAATGCAGTGGGTGGGTCCTGTGGAGTAGTAGTCATTCTGGGCACCACATAGACACTTAAATCAGCAGAGTGCAGCATACGGCAACATGCCTGGACTGAAGTGAATAGGAACCAAGTCACCGCCGCAGCTCCCTTATATTGAATCCAACACCTGTGAGAATCCAATGCCAGGACGATGACATTTTGCCTTGATATGGAATCAGAGTCTGGTGGGAACACTCAAGCCGCACCTAGGAGCAACTCAGATCCCGGAAGTTCGGAGCAGCTTGGATTCCAAGTGATCCAAACCGCTCATCTCAAATAATTACCCTATTAATAGGTAAAGGGTTAACTGAAATTAGTTGTTACCATAAGATTTCTGATGCTTCTTAATTAAATGAGTTGCAGTATACAGTTGTTGAAAGTGGTCACAAAGCAACCCAGGTTAACGCTGGGAATAATGGCGTACTTTGCTTTTAGCCTGACACAAATTACTATATTTTCCTAGCTAATGTTAATAATATATTATAAAAGAAGTATCATGAGGAAAAACGTATCACTGGCTCTTTACCGCCAGCACCCTTAGTTCACATCAGTGCTCTTAATGCTTCTCACTGACCTATACCTACGGTAGGGTGATTAGTGTACTCACCACTATCTTGGTCCGATGCTTTAATGGGCAAGCAGATACATCTTTAGATTTATACTTTTACCATTAAGTAAATATAATATAATATTATATAACTGCTGTTAGAGTGGTGAGAGGGGTTCAGTATGATATACGCTTGGCCAGGATGCTGTCCATTAGTATACCGACAGCAGCATCCCAGCCACCAGTATTCCGTCAGCAGGGCGAGCGCTAGAAAGCCCCTTGTGGGCACGGTGGCTCATTGCGCTCACCACAGGTTATATTCACCCTCTATGGGTCTCGTGGACACTCACAGAGGGAGAATTTCATCGCTTGTCGGTACTGTAAATGCCGGGATCCCAAATGGCAGTATTTTGATCTCTTCCCATTGAAAGGACTTTTTTATTGTGCTGTACAGTGACGTTTTTCTTACAATAGGTATATTTACTAACAGGCAATAAATGGTCTGCTCTACTGGAAGTGCACAATTTGAACAATAACTTATAAGCTGATCATGTTAACTAACTAATAGGGTTTACAGTAATTTCATAAATACATTAATATGTCCTACATAAATATGTCCTACAAAATATCTGTCACTATGATTCAATCCATGTGGAGTGGTCCAGCCCTGGTTGCTTGATCATTTTTAAAAGAATATATTTTTTGTGTGTGATGATCCCTGTAAGTTAGTAGTCAGAAACCACCATTACTTTATTTGTATTTACATCACTTTTCATTAAAAAAAAAAATGGAATATCAAACTCTATTTTCTTTTATAATTACCCCTCATGGAGTACTATGTATGCTGTGAATTTGAAATTTTTATTGGGTCCCCTACCAGAGATGTAAGAGGTCAATTTAGGTGAAAACTGAAAAATGAGCAATTCAAAGTGCTCTGATAAAAAAAAAGTAGACAAGATAGATGACTCAAATTTGTTTGGCAAATCTATTCCCAAACAAAATGATATTCCTTCCCACTGAAACAGAATCCAAAACATAGACTTTTTAAAAAATCTATTAACTTTGGCCTTAAATTTCAATCATAAGGAAGTGAGGTAGGGAAATAGTTATATGACATAAATGTAGCTTTAAATGTGCTGAAAATAATGGTTTTTATGCCAGCTTTCTGTGACTTGTCTGAGCGGAGATATTGCATTTACCCCAAATGTCCACAACAGTGAAAAATGTCACACGTCATGATACAAAAATATCCACCATCTTCATATGAAGGTAAATAAAAATAAAGTAATGGTGGTTTCTGACTACTAACTTACAGGGGTCATCAGGACCAGTGGCAAGGTCTCTTTGCACCCTAGGCAAAGCTTCAGCCTAGCTCCCCCCCCACCCCCGTACTGCATCTGCATATATGCAGAGCAGTGAACTGAGGCCTGCAGGTGGGACAGCGGGACAGTCCCAAAAAAACAGAACTGTCCTGCAAATATCAGGACAGTTGGAAGGTTTTCATATATTTGTATGCTCCTAACTGTGTTCCACCCTCTCAACTGTAAGTTCATTACTGACCCCCCTTCCTCCATATGTACTGTGTTGTGCCCCAGTTTCTGTGTTTTCCCTATTATGCTTTAGTGTTTACAAGTGCAAACCACCCATCGGGCTGTAATATCTGTACTGTATGTGCAGAAACCCTCATGGGTTACATACCTAAAAGTTGTTTTCCCTCATAATATGCATGGTTCTTTTTACAGACGGCAGCAGCATTTCAGTGATACTGTGGGTGCAGACATGTAGTCAGGTACTGCTTCCTGCTGGAAAGCCAGAATCCATGGGCATGGAGGAGGTGCATCAGGGCTAAGAGGAGTGGCCGTGGTGGCGTCCCTCGTGAGTCATAGTTACATTTGCCTCCCATGTTCCTTAACATGACTTGACGTTACACGTGACGGCACGGAGGAAGCGCTGAGGCACTATGTGGTACAGCCGGATAGTGGCGGCTGCACCTGATTAGACCCACAGCAGCAGCAAGCGCAGTGTAAAAGGAGGAGGCCGCATACAAAGACATCCTTCAGTTTTTTGATAGATGAATTCAGTGACGCCCTCCAGAGACCGGCGCCCCTAGGCAGCCGCCCAAAGCTGCCTAATGGTAGAGCCGGCCCTGGGGGTCATCACACACACACACAAAAAAAAAATGGTCAAGCAACCAATTAATTGTGGACCATTTGATATGGATTAACCCCTATCCCTCAAGAACAACCATAATTTTGCTGTAAAGGAATACAAAATAATTTTAGGTATGTATTAAAAACACAACTGAACCAAATACAGAAAACTTCTGCAGCTGGCTATAGCAGAAATGGCAGTAGTAAACCAAAGCAATAGCAACATCTGGTGGACCGTTTGTGAATTGCATTTATAAACAAGTAAATTTACTGTATATTTTTTCTGCTGTTAATAAGCCTAAAATCTGTTAATTTAATACAAAGTAACACACACCCATGTCAGAATAAACTAGAATCAAGTAACAGATCAAATAATAAAAACCACTAACTGGTCTTGCATTTGACCGGAATGTGACACGTGTGAGTCCCAAATACTGAATAAAACAAATACTGTATGTAATGTAATTGCTAGACAGTATTAATTGAACAAAAGTTCAGTATGCAAACAAGAGATCCATTCAAGCAATGGGCAAGCATGAAATGAACTGAAATTATTCAAAAAAATGTAAAATGTTACAAAAACATTGCTAAATATATTTGCTTTCATCGTTCCATAATCACATAAAATAGGATTTTAATTACCTACCGGTAAATACTTTTCTCGTAGTCAGCAGAGGATGCTGGTGTTCCATTTAGTACCATGGGGTATAGATGGGTCCACTAGTAGCCATGGGCACTTTAAGAGTTTAATAGTGTGGGCTGGCTCCTCCCTCTATGCCCCTCCTACCAGACTCAGTCTAGAAACTGTGCCCGAGGAGACGGACATACTTCGAGAGAAGGAAAGACACAGATAGTGGTGAGATCCACACCAGCTCACACATAACATAAGGAAAGCCAAGCTACCCAACTTGAAACGATTCAGCAACGACTGAACCAACAATACTTAACCAAGTAACAATGCAGGACTACATCCTCTACGGACTACGAGAAAAGGATTTATTTTCTCTTACGTCCTAGAGGATGCCGGGGTTCCATTTAGTACCATGGGGATGTACCAAAGCTCCCAGTACGGGAGGGAGAGTGCTGAGGTTCCTGCAGAACAGATTGACCAAACTTTAGGTCCTCAGAGGCCAAAATATCGAACTTGTAGAACTTAGCAAACGTGTTCGACCCCGACCAAGTAGCTGCTCGGCAAAGCTGTAAAGCCGAGACACCACGGGCAGCCGCCCAGGAGGAACCCACTTTACGAGTAGAGTGGGCCATAACCGATTTTGGACACGGCAAGCCTGCCGTAGAATAAGCATGCTGGTTAGTAAACCTGATCCAGCGACAAATTGTCTTAGAAGCAGGACACCCAACCTTGTTGGGCTCATAAAGGACAAACAGAGCGTCTGACTTCCTGTGACGAGAAGATCTCTTCACATAAATCTTCAAAGCCCTCACAACATCCAAGGACTTTGAGGTAATTGAGGAGTCAGTAGCCACTGGCACCACAATAGGTTGGTTGATCTGAAAAGCTGACACAACCTTTGGAAGAAATTGCGGACGCATTCTGAGTTCAGCTCTATCTTCATGGAAAATCAAGTAGGGGCTCTTGCAGGACAATGCCCCCAATTCAGACACACGTCTAGCAGATGCCAATGCCAACAGTGTGACTGCCTTCCAAGTAAGAAACTCGACGTCCACCTCCTGTAAATGCTCAAACGAATCCGATTGCAGAAACTGCAGCACCACATTAAGATCCCAAGGTGCCGTAGGAGGCACAAAGGGTGGTTGGATGTGCAGAACCCCTTTCAAGAATGTCTGAACCTCAGGAAGAGCAGCCAATTGTTTCTGGAAGAAAATGGACAAGGCCGAAATCTGGACCTTTATGGAGCCCAAGCGTAGGCCCACATCCACACCTGCTTGCAGAAAGAAGAGAAACCGTCCGAGTTGAAACTCCATCGTAGGAAACTTCTTGGATTCACACCAAGACGCATACTTTTTCCAAATCCGATGGTAATGTTTAGACATTACTCCTTTCCTCACCTGTATCAGTGTAGGAATGACCTTGTTCGGAATGCCCTTCCGAGCTAAGATCTGGCGTTCACCCTGTTGAAAAAGGTTCTCCCAAAAAGGAAGAGGCCTCGGATTTTCCAGCAGTAATTCCAGAAGATCCACGTACCAAGCCCTTCTTAGCAAGTTTGGAGCAATGAGGATCGCCTGAACTCTTCTTTTTATTAGTTTGAGGATCCTTGGGATGAGTGGAAGTGGAGGGAACACATACACTGATTGGAACACCCACAGAGTTACTAGTGTGTCCACCGCCACTGCTTGTGGGTCTCTCGACCTGGAACAGTACCTCCAAAGCTTCTTGTTGAGGCGAGAGACCATCATGTCTATCTGAGGTACACCCCATCGGCTTGTCACCTCTGCGAACACCTCCAGGTGGAGGCCCCATTCTCCTGAATGGAGATCGTGTCTGCTGAGGAAGTCTGCTTCCCAGTTGTCCACTACGGGAATGAAGATTGCTGACAGCGCCACCGCGTGCTTTTCCGCCCAGAGGAGGATTCTTGTTACCTCTGACATTGCTGCTCTGCTCTTCATTACGCCCTGTCGGTTTATGTAGGACACTACCGTTACATTGTCCAACTGAACCTGAATGGCCTGATCTTGGAGAAGATGTGCCGCTTGTAGAAGGCCGTTCGAGAATGTTTATCGGAAGGATGCATTCCAGACTTGACCACTTTCCTTGGAAGTTTTCCCCTTGGGTGACTGCTCCCCAACCTCTGAGACATGCATCCGTGGTTAGAAGGATCCAATTCTAAATCCCGAACCTGCAGCCCTCGAGAAGGTGAAAAGTTTGCAGCCACCAGAGGAGTGAAATTCTGGCTTTCGGCGACAGGCATATCCGCTGGTGCATGTGAAGATGTGATACCGACCATTTGTCCAGGAGATCCAGTTGGAAGGACTGTGCATGGAATCTTCCATACTGTAGAGCCTCGTAGGAGGCTGCCTTCTTCCCCAGAAGGCGAATGCACTGATGAACCGGTACCCGGGCTGGCTTCAGGTCATCCCGGACCACTGATTGGATCTCCAACGCTTTCTCCACCAGTAGAAACACCCTCTGCACTTCCATGTCGAGTATCATCCCCAGGAAGGGCAGTCTCCTTGTCGGCTCCAAATGTGACTTTGGAAGGTTCAGGATCCACCCATGATACTGGAGTAGTCGAGTTGAGAGAGCAATGTTCTGTAACAACTTCTCCCTGGAAGACGCTTTTATCACCAGATCGTCCAGATATGGAATTATGTTCACTCCTTGCTTGCGGAGTAGCATCATCTCCGCCATGACCTTGGTGAACACCCTTGGTGCTGTGGAGAGGCCAAATGGCAGTGCCTGGAATGGATAATGACAGTCCAGCAGCGCAAATCTTAGATAAGCCTGGCGAGGAGGCCAGATCGGAACGTGAAGGTATGCATCCTTAATATCCAGGGACACCAGGAATTCCCCCTCTTCCAGACCTGAGATCACCGCTCTCAGAGACTCCATCTTAAATTTGAATTCCCTCAAATAAGGGTTCAATGACTTTAGGTTTAATATCGGCCTTACCGAACCGTCCGGTTTCGGTACCCCAAACAGGTTTGAGTAGTAACCCTTGTGTTGTAGGTGAGGTGGAACTGGAACAATGACATTTGCTTGAACCAATTTTTTAATGGCTTCCTGTAGGAGAGCACTTTCTGTCATTGAAGCTGGTGAGCCTGATTTGAAGAATCTGTGAAGTGGGAGCACTTGAAACTCCAGTCTGTACCCATGGGCAACAATATCTTTTACCCAGGGGTCTAGGCATTATGACGCCCAGATGTGACTGAAACCTTTTAGTCTCGCTCCCACCTGCCCTATCTCCAGGCTGGGAGGTCTTTGAGGAAGCAGAACCATGGTTTCTGTTCCTGAGAAACTGTTGGTGCAGGTTTTCTGGATTTTTCCCGGCCTCCTCTAAAGAAAGTGGAAGGGGGTTTGGATTTTTTTACTTTTGCATTCCAAAAGGACTGCAGTGTAGACGTAGGATAAAGGTAGACGAGGGAAGAAAGGTTGACTAACCCACAGTTGCCGTGGAGATCCACGCATTCAATGCGTCCCCAGAGATTGACCTGTGAAGGGTAGGTTCTCCACACTTTTCTTGGATTCTGCATCTGCAGTCCTCAGCTTGCCAAGACTGCCATGGAAGTATCCCTTGCATTCAGCATGCCAAGGTCCTTCATGGCCTCCAACATGAAACCTGCAGAATCCTGTATGTGACGCAAAAACAATTCAATGTCACTCCTATCCATAGTATCTAAGTCCTCTAGTAATGTGCCTGACCACTTTACTATAGCTTTAGAAATCCACGCACAAGGAATAGTGGGCCCTAAAGCTACGCCAGTAGCTGTGTATAGTGATTTGAGCATAGTCTCAATCTTGCGGTCAGCCGGCTCTTTTAAAGCGGTTGAACCAGGGAAAGGTAATGCAATATGAACCCTCTTTGGGATATGGAATTTTTTCTCTGGGTTTTCCTAGGATTTTTCAAACTAAGAGTTTAACTCCTTAGAAGCCGGGAAGGTAAGTGAGGATTTCTTACTTTCCGTAAAATAAGATTCCTTTACCTGCTCAGGTACCTTTTCAGAAATATGTAAAATGTCCCTAATGGCTTCAATCATTAGTTGCACCCCCTTAGCAAGTGATGCATCCCCCCCCCCCCCCCCCCGCCCCCGTAGATCCCCATCAACGTCCACTGTATCAGAGTCGGTATCAGTGTCAGCCTGCATTATCTGAGCAAGTGTACTTTTTTGTGGGTATGTGGGGGGGTCTTAGATGCAGCAGCAGGTGCTGAGTATGTCAAACCCTCCACAGATTTTCTCAAAAACTGTGTTTCTTTCTCAGTATGTGACATCCTTGTTGAAATCTGGGATATCATTCCCCCTTAAAGAATCCACCCATGGGGGTTCTAATTCAGAATGCTGAGAAAGTACATTGCAGTCCTGAGTACATGGGATAGACTCTTCAGGAGAAGATAAACACTCTGCCGCACAGGACACGGAGTCCTTAGACATGGAAACATGAGACATACACACTTACACACACACACACACACACACACACACACACACACACACACACACAAAAATGTCAGACACAGTTTCTCCCAGAGTACCTTCAGAGAGTCACAGAGTATAAGTAGCCAGCCACACAGCGCCCCAGTAGGCAGTTATTATGATAAAAGCCCGGCGCTAACTAATTACTGTACACACCACTCTTCTTTCTTCTGGCTCTGTTAGGGGGTGGCGGCCGTGCTGCGGGAGTGAGCGGTCGCCTCGTGGGCTTGCGATCAGCACCCTCAGGAGCTCAGTGTCCTGTCAGCAGAGTAGAGGACCATTAACTTCAAGAGTTGGTTCCTACTCCTCCCCTAAGTCCCACGAAGCAGGAAGGCTGTTGTCAGCAGCCTTCCTGTAACCTAATTTACTCTAGTAAACAACAAAATTAAGAAAACTCCTAGGAGCTCCCCTAGCTGTGACCGGCTCCTCCGGGCACATTTTCTAAACCGAGTCTGGTAGGAGGGGCATAGAGGGAGGAGCCAGCCCACACTAATAAACTCTTAAAGTGCCCATAGCTCCTAGTGGACCTGTCTATAGCCCATGGTACTAAATGGAACCCCAGCATCCTCTAGGATGTTAAAGAAATGTAGTATACAGTTTCTGAAAGTCATCATAATGCAACCCAAGATAAGGGCTGTGGGTCTCTAGATGTCTAACTAATTGCATTGTTTATAAATTAACCGTAAGTGCATTGAGAATGAGAATCCCAAGGAGGAAACTAATTCTATTAACTGGAGAGAAAAAAATCTTCCCTGGTGCCAGTCTCTTTGTTCAGAAAAGATGTTGTAAAATACAGTAATACAGTAACTACTGTAAGATTGGTTTGTAAAAATGAGAACTACACGAAAAGGCATTAATATCCCCTTTTAGTAGCAATTACGCAGGTGGGGAAGTTTATCCATTTATATTCCCACCTGCATATACAATACATTGTGTCCTTGTACGCATCGGCTGTCCTAAAATATGCTAATGCAGCAGGAGGTGTTTTGTGTAAATAGACGCTGTACTGGTCTGGGGTTTCAGATTTCCAGGAGGACCATGAATAGCTCCCCTCCAACCTGGCCCTGATTGTTTTTAAGTAGGAATCCTTGCATTTGCTGACTGCACTATTATAGGCAAGATCTGTATACAGTACATGTATATAGCATGTCAGTTGTGGGGTGGGTTTTGGGGCATAGGGACCCCTGAATTGCTTTGACTTGGCTGCTTCAAGGCGTCACCATGTAACACTTATCTTAGCACTTTATAGCACTGTTTTTTATCCATGTAACAGTTTTCGCACATTTATCTTTTACCCCTGTAATACTCCTGAAACGCACACAGCTGCTCCGAACTAAAAAAATGGCGGCGGGTCTCCTGCTGTGGCAGTCAGGCTGCGCCAGCATGAGGCATCCACAATTTCAGTGATCACGCTGTAATTGCTGCGTGATCACAGTGGGTGGGCTGCATGCATGCGATTCAAAGGATTCAAATTCTGCTAAAAAGCTGAATTTGCAATCCTTACTGAATAACCCCCTATATCATTGCTAACAAGCTTTATTTATTCTGGAAAAAAATGGATCCTACTGGCATAATTATAATATTGTGATATCGCAAAAAAGAAAAAACATCACAACTCACCTGAATATGAAGTCAGTATGACAACCAACAACAATCGTGGAGAAATCAGTCAAAAGTATGCATGTTTTAATTAATGTCCATCATGTTATGTAACCTGAGTGCCGTCGCAACATATAATTTGGACTGCACTTTTTTTTTTAGTTAATAAATTAGTATTTCAAAATGAATGAATCAAATAATTTACACTCTGTGCTCTCTAGGTTTTGTTGGTGTACCTGCAGGTTCATAATGTGGTAGCCTTATTAGCCTTCCCATGTTTCCATTGTTCTTTCCAGATATGAAGTGTGTCAAACTGCTATGAAGTGTGTTTTACTGCTCACAGGAAATTGCATACTGAGCAGGCTTGATGTGTGTAAGCGGATAATTGCAAAAATAACCATTTCTAAGGTTTGTGAAAGGCTTGCTCGGGAACAAAAACCATGGGCAATAAGCATTCTGAGTTCCTCTATTGTCATTCCCTGTGGCTGGTAAAGAAACATTAAAGCCCTTGATTCTGAGCCTACTGTATATATACTGGCTACATGTTCAGTAACAATCACCAAAAACACGCTTCGCCATAAACACTGCACTCAACTATAATATCACATTCTAGCAGTCAGTGCAGGGTGTGGTATAATATCTGGACAGTCATAATGCCTACATTCATCATGTAGACAGTGACAAAATGTCGGCACATTGTCCTTGGTGACTTACCTTCTCTCAATGGCTGCAACGGCTTCATATGCAATTTCCATGTCAAACCTCCAATCCCCCAGCATTCAGGTAAGCCCTGCTATCCCTAACCCCTACCCTAATGTCAACATTCTGAGAATGTCAACATTTCACCTGTCGAGATTGTGAGACGCCTATTGACATTTTAACACATTATGGCAGTGTTTTTCAGCCACTGTGCCGTGGCACACTAGTGTGCCCTGAGCAGTCTCCAGGTGTGCCGCCATAGAAACAGAGCCAGGCCCGTCAGTGTTTTTCCGCTACTGAGGCCCTGGAACGATCAATACTGGTGGGTTTAGTGGTTGCAGAGCCAGTTCTAATTTTGGGCCCGGGCAGTGTTGGGCTTTTCTGGCTTTCTCAGATGTGGCTCAGGCGTTACCTATGGAGAAGCTGTGACATGACATCCTAGGACATGCAACTGCACCATGCATCACCATTATATTTGAGTGTGCCTTGGCAATATTTAAATCTTGTTCAGTGTGCCGCGAGTTGTAAAAGGTGGAAAATCTCTGCACTGTGGTGTTGACATTAGGATTGTCAACATTGTTGTTAACCTTTTGGCTACATCCCATCAGCAAGATACAACTTTACATCTCTTCTACAACACTGGGCATTGCCTTGCAGCAGAAGGCCCAACAATAGAAAGAAGGGAGAGTTCACTGTAAGCATTACTACAGGACACAATTCTTTATGTAAATAAATACTTTATTTTTTATTTTTTTTACAACAAAAGTCTTTACTTATAAAGGGAAATTTTCAAAACAGAAAAACGTTATTACACCCATATATTGTTCCATACACATTTTGAAACAAATTGCTTCTCGCTTTTGAAGTTTGTGATTGGCAATTGAAGATGTTTTTACTGAGGTATTGGTCTCTTCAAGTTAATGAATAGAAAACATATATTGCGTTTCACACTGAAAGTAAAAAACACATAGACCAGAAGTCTTCTGCTAAAAATCCCCAAAATTAAGAAATATCCAGCCTTTCAAGTCTGTATTGAAGTGGCAAACAGCATCTGTGAAACTGTATTTATTTACCAGGAGTAAAAATACTTCACATTGTTTCCACAGAGCAAAGAGTTTGAAAAGAAATCTGTGACTGCCCGAATTAAGACAGTGTTGAAAGGAAGTCAGTTGTATCAAGCGGCTTCACGAAAAAATGATACATTTAGCAATGTATCTGTAAGTGAAAGCAGAACAGAGAACAGTCAACATTTAGTTAGTCATCATAAAAAAACTAAACAGAAAGGTTTACACAAATAGTAAAGAAAACGGAGAATCCCATAATTAAGACCCTACTAGGATCTTACTATTCTAATTGGTATCCTAATTTGTCTGACTTCAAAGTGCCAGCTATTTTCCTCCAGGACCCCCGACAGTGCACCTTTTCCAGGTCTCCTCACAGAATCACAAGTGAAATAATTAGCTCCACCTGTGGCTCTTTTAAAATATGTCCGTGAGTTATGAATACACCTGTGTACCTCCTAGGTGATCTGGAAAACATCAACTGTTGGGGGTCCTTGAGGACCAAGTTTGGGAACCACTGTGCTAGAGTATTACATTTTTAGGGTCTCACAGCTGATTGCAAAATGAGCAATTACGGTTTACATAAAAATGAAGATGGCATGCATAAATAGTGTATTATACCCCATATGCTGAGCAACACACATTTCAAGAGGTTTTAAGCTGGGCACTGAGCAATGTGTATCCAAAAGATATGTCAGCCAGATGGGCCGACATAACGGATCCTGAGTACATATCAGAACAAGTTAATGAAGGACGGATGACATATAGGCCCTCATTCCGAGTTGTTCGCTCGCAAGCTGCTTTTAGCAGCTTTGCACACGCTAAGCCGCCGCCTACTGGGAGTGAATCTTAGCTTATCAAAATTGCGAACGAAAGATTAGCAAAATTGCGAATAGACACTTCTTAGCAGTTTCTGAGTAGCTCCACACTTACTCGGCAACTGCGATCAGTTCAGTCAGTGTCGTTCCTGGTTTGACGTCACAAACACACCCAGCGTTCGCCCAGACACTCCTCCGTTTCTCCAGCCACTCCCGCGTTTTTCCCAGAAACGGTAGCGTTTTTTCGCACACACCCATAAAACGGCCTGTTTCCGCCCAGAAACACCCACTTCCTGTCAATCACATTACGATCACCAGAACGAAGAAAAGACCTCGTAATGCCGTGAGTAAAATACCAAACTGCATAGCAAATTTACTTGGCGCAGTCGCACTGCGGACATTGCGCATGCGCATTAGCGACTAATCGCTTCGTTGCGAGAAAAAAATAACGAGCGAACAACTCGGAATGACCCCCATTGTTCCATCCTTTATTTACTTAGAACTACGCTGCTAGCATTATCGCCCGGTTGGCCGTGTTTATATTTATAAATATATAAAGGGACAATACATGGAGCCAACAGGAGATCTGTTTATTGAGAGATCTCTACAGAGGACACGTGGACGCCCTCTGAGGTTAGTGGAGAGGAAATTTCCTACCCAGCGAAGGAGTGGGTTCATCACAGTAAGGGCAGTAAGGATCTGGAATTATTTGCCAGAGAAGGTAGTAATGGGGGACTCGGTCAATAAATGTAAAAATGGATTAGATAGATTTCTAACTGAAAAAGATATCCAATGATATAGCATCTATAATTAACGTATTTTAGAAAAACTATACATTCTAGTTGTCAACTACACAAAAAACGGTCTTCACTTGAGTCATTATGGGTAAACCTATGGTTATATAGAGAATAGTAGAGGATCAAAAATAAAGGTTGAACTCGAACAACTTGTCTTCAACATCATTAACTATTTTACTATGTAAGACCAGGTGACGCTGCTAGCGACCACAGGCAACGGCATATACACTGAAAGATATGCCCGATAAGTCAGAAACTACATATTGGGCCGATATCGTCTTAGTGCGTACCCAGCTTAATACTCTGCATCAGCAGCATATGCACCCAGTTTATGCCAGCCATACGTCACGTACCTTTACACACAAGTTTTTAACTATATGTTTGCTGCCAAAAACAGTTATACTAAAACTTACCTTCATTAACTCTTTATCTTCGAGGTCCACGGGATCCACAGGGTTATTTCTCACCCTTGGGTATGACCTGGTGGAAACCAGGACTGGCACCGAACAATAAAGCTTTGTGAGTCTCCCAGGATGCAGTGGGCTTCTCTGCCTTCATACCGTGCCCCCATGCTCAGGCACATCTGTTTTAGTTAACAAGCCCAAAGCAGGAGCTAGAGAAGGAGAGAAGAAAGTATCGTACACACTGAAAATCACACTCTCATAGGGAAGAGATGGGAAGTGGTCACTGTAAGGCAACCCATTCAAAGCGTGGGGTGGACGCCCTGTGGATCCCATGGACCTCGAAGAAAAAGAGTTAAACGAAGATAAGTTTTACCATAACTCTTTCTTTTCTTCTTCTGAGTCCATGGTCTCCACAGTGTTAATTCTTAACCTTTGGATGTCCCAAAGCAGTTGTTATAGGTAGGGAACGCTCCTAAGCAGAAAGGAGGACTTTGTCGGCCAAAGGTTGCATCATGAGGGGCAAACATATTAAAAGCATAAAACCTAAGAAATGTGTGGGCAGAAGACTATGTAACAAACTTGCATAATTGTTCAGCAGACGCTCTACGGTGTGCTGCCCAAGAAGGACCCACAGTGTGAGTAGAATGGGCCATCACTGTAAGTGGAACAGGAATATCAGCCTGCGAGTATGCCTTTGAGATGGTCATCCGAATTCCCTGTTTGCTCTAACACCCTGGTGCTGTAGACAGTTCGAAGGGAAGGGCCTGGAATTGGACATGCTGTTGCAGAACAGCAAAGTGAAGATATCGCTGATGACAGGGTGCAATAGGTACATGGAGGTACGCATTCTGAATATCTAGGGCGACCAAACAGTCTCCAGGTCGCATAGCCAGGACAATGGACCGTAGAGTTTCCATGCAGAACCTGGGGACTTGTTCAGCAATTTCAGATTCAGAATTGGATGGTATGATCTATTTGGTTTCTGAACCAAAGAGGGCAGACTAGAACCCCTGACCCTGCTGAGATTGTGGAAATGATGATGACCCCCTGACTGTAGGAGGGATTGTATGATAGTGGTTGTAGTTTGCTGGAGTCTGGTGATGGAGTACTAGGGAAATACTGCCTGGAGGGGACGCTTCAGGAAAGAAAGAGAACTCGTGAGAGACCACTTCTAGGGCCCAGGCGTCGGTGGTGATTTAACACCATGTGTGGGCGAATTGAAGTAGTCGGCCTCCCACCTTGGGGTCTCCCAGGGGGAGGCCCACCCCGTCAGGCAGAGGGTTTGTCCTCTGGCTTTGTTAGTTGGACGTCTGGCAGCCCAAGCCTGTTTGGTCTTGGGTTTGGAAGTCTTGACTATGTGAGACCCTCTTGCCAATGTCTGACCTTTGGCCCTGCCGAGCTAACGAAATGACCAAAAGGACAAAGTCGCACTGACGATGATAAAAGGCAGACACGGGGGTCTTAGAGGTAGCCAATTTCTCAACAATTTTGTCCAGTTCCGACCCAAACAGGAAGTCGCCTGTGTATGACAAGGCTTCCAAGGTCTTCTTTGCATCTGAATCTGCTTTCCAAGATAGGAGCCACACAATGCGGCACGCTGCAATGGAAACAGTGGAAGTCTTAGAGGACAATAGGACTATGTCCAGAGCTGCCTCCCCAATGTAATAGGTTGCATCTCTGAAATTATTGAGCAGAGACAACTGGTCCTTGGTGGGATCAGAGGTGAAACTTTGTTCAAGGTTGTCTGCTCAAGTCCCTATGCCTTAGCCACCCAGGCTGTAGCAGTAACCAGTCTAGCCATTGCTCCTGAGAGGGAGTACATTGACTTGAGACACATATCCAACAGCCTATCCGGCAAATCCCTAAGGGAAGATGCCATAGGGATAGAGAGTATTGAACTTTTAATTAAATGTGTCACATGAGAATCCACTGTAGGTGGATGGCAGTGAAAAAAAAGGAGCTGAGCTTCTTTGGAACCATAAATTTCTTAGTTTTCCATGCCTTCCTCATGGCTTCTGTGAATTGGTCCGAGTGAGGAAACTCCTCTAAAACTACCTTCTGCCGTTTACGCAGAGGATCTTTAGTAGCAGGGACTGCTTCAGCATGCTCTAGCTAAAGTGACAACTTCACCGCCCTAATTAATGCTGCCACATGAAACTTAGGTGGGGCCTCCTCATCCCCTGAGAGGGATTCAGCGTCTGAAACCTCAGCATGCTCTGCAGTAACTAATGATTTGTCTGAATCAGAGAGGGGTGTAGACTGTGAGGAAGGCAAAGGCCGCTTAGAAGTAGAAGGTGCAGGCAATGTACCTTGACCCTGCATCATGTTTTGAAAAACAGACAAGGAAGCAGCCAAGCTCTATATAGAGATCTACAAAATGAGTCCAACCCTGTGGTAGGGACGGGTGGGGCTGCAGCTACCTGATAAACATGCTGTAATAAATGTGGAAATCCCATAGGAGGGAGCCATTGAGAGCTGCAGT
The DNA here is from genome assembly GCF_028390025.1 of Pseudophryne corroboree. Lineage (NCBI taxonomy): Eukaryota > Metazoa > Chordata > Amphibia > Anura > Myobatrachidae > Pseudophryne > Pseudophryne corroboree. The sequence goes on from NC_086445.1 coordinate 560,013,460, forward strand.
GGTTTTGGTATATCCATAGGCTGCAGTGGTTGTGGTACACCTCTAGGGGAAGCCACAGGTGTGATAACAATAACAATATGGTCAGCAATCTTAGTCAGCAATGTTGGAAAAGATTGAAACAATAATAGGTAAACCAGCGCTGGCTGTCAAGTATAATTATTCACAATATGACTGTTTTCTTAAAATATAGATGCACAATTTATTACATACAATAAAAATAAAACATAAATAAAAATTAGGTTAAAAGAATTTACGTGTGCAATAATAAGATTTTACTTACCGGTAAATCTATTTCTCGTAGTCCGTAGTGGATGCTGGGGACTCCGTAAGGACCATGGGAATAGACGGGCTCCGCAGGAGACATGGGCACTTTAAGAAAGAATTTAGATTCTGGTGTGCTCTGGCTCCTCCCTCTATGTCCCTCCTCCAGACCTCAGTTTGAGAAACTGTGCCCGGAAGAGCTGACAGTACAAGGAAAGGATTTTGGGAATCCAGGGTAAGACTCATACCAGCCACACCAATCACACCGTATAACTTGTGATAACTTTACCCAGTTAACAGTATGAACAATCACAGAGCATCAGATAAACTCTGATGCAACTATAACATAACCCTTATTTAAGCAATAACTATATACAAGCATTGCAGAAGAAGTCCGCACTTAGGACGGGCGCCCAGCATCCACTACGGACTACGAGAAATAGATTTACCGGTAAGTAAAATCTTATTTTCTCTAACGTCCTAGTGGATGCTGGGGACTCCGTAAGGACCATGGGGATTATACTAAAGCTCCCAAACGGGCGGGAGAGTGCGGATGACTCTGCAGCACCGAATGAGCAAACACAAGGTCCTCCTCAGCCAGGGTATCAAACTTGTAGAACTTTGCAAAGGTGTTTGAACCTGACCAAGTAGCCGCTCGGCAAAGCTGTAATGCCGAGACCCCTCGGGCAGCCGCCCAAGAAGAGCCCACCTTCCTTGTGGAATGGGCCTTAACTGATTTAGGCAGCGGCAACCCAGCCGCAGAATGAGCCTGCTGAATCGTGTTACAGATCCAGCGAGCAATAGTTTGCTTTGAAGCAGGCGCCCCAAGCTTGTTGGAAGCATACAGGATAAACAAAGATTCTGTTTTCCTGACCTTAGCCGTTCTGGCTACATAAACCTTCAAAGCCCCGACTACATCCAGTGACTCGGAATCCTCCAAGACAGTAGTAGCCACAGGCACCACAATAGTTTGGTTTATATGAAAGAATGAAAACACTTTCGGCAGAAATTGTGGGCGGGTCTGCATTTCTGCTCTATCCGCATGGAAAACCAGATAAGGGCTTTTATGTGACAAAGCCGCCAATTCTGACACACGCCTAGCCGAAGCCAAGGCTAATAGCATGACCACCTTCCACGTGAGATATTTTACTTCCACCGTTTTGAGTGGTTCAAACCAGTGTGATTTCAGGAAACTCAACACCACGTTAAGATCCCAAGGTGCCACTGGAGGCACAAAAGGGGGCTGAATATGCAGCACTCCCTTTACAAACGTCTGAACTTCAGGCAGAGAAGCCAGTTCTTTTTGAAAGAAAATGGATAAGGCCGAAATCTGAACCTTAATGGAACCCAATTTAAGGCCCAAAGTCACTCCCGACTGTAGGAAGTGAAGGAAAAGGCCCAGCTGGAATTCCTCCGTAGGGGCATTCCTGGCCTCACACCAAGCCACATATTTTCCCCATATACAGTGATAATGTTGAGCCGTCACATCCTTCCTAGCCTCTATCAGCGTAGGAATGACCTCATCCGGAATGCCTTTTTCTGCTAGGATCCGGCGTTCAAACGCCATGCCGTCAAACGCAGCCGCGGTAAGTCTTGGAACAGACAGGGCCCCTGTTGCACAAGTCCTGTCCTAGAGGCAGAGGCCACGGGTCCTCTGTGAGCATTTCTTGCAGATCTGGATACCAAGTCCTTCTTGGCCAATCCGGAACAATGAGTATTGTTCTCACTCCTCTTTTCCTTATGATTCTCAGCACCTTGGATATGAGAGGAAGAGGAGGAAATACATAGACCGACGGGAACACCCACAGTGTCACCAGTGCATCCACAGCTATCGCCTGAGGGTCTCTTGACCTGGCGCAAAATCTCTGCAGCTTTTTGTTGAGGCGGGATGCCATCATATCCACCTGTGGCAGTTCCCACCGACTTGCAATCTGCGTGAAGACTTCTTGATGAAGTCCCCACTCTCCCGGGTGGAGGTCGTGCCTGCTGAGGAAGTCTGCTTCCCAGTTGTCCACTCCCGGAATGAACACTGCTGACAGTGCGCTTACGTGATGCTCTGCCCAGCGAAGAATTCTGGTGGCTTCTAACATCGCCACCCTGCTCCTTGTGCCGCCTTGGCGGTTTACATGAGCCACTGCGGTGATGTTGTCGGAATGAATCAGAACCGGTTGGTCGCGAAGCCGGGACTCCGCTTGACGTAGGGCGTTGTATATGGCCCTTAGTTCCAGGATGTTGATGTGAAGGCAAGTCTCCTGACTTGACCACAGCCCTTGGAAATTTTTCCCCTGTGTGACTGCCCCCCACCCTCGGAGGCTTGCATCCGTGGTCACCAGGACCCAGTCCTGAATGCCGAATCTGCGACTTTCGAGAAGGTGAGCACTCTGCCGCCACCACAGGAGAGACACCCTGGCCCTGGGGGATAGGGTGATTAACCGATGCATCTGAAGATGTGATCCGGACCACTTGTCCAGTTAGTCCCATTGGAAGGTCCTCGCATGGAACCTGCCGAAGGGAATGGCCTCGTATGATGCCACCATCCTTCCCAGGACTCGAGTACAGTGATGCACTGACACCTGTTTTGGTTTTAATAGATTCCTGACCAGTGTCACGAGCTCCTGAGCTCTCTCTATCGGGAGATAAACCCTTTTCTGGTCTGTGTCTAGGATCATGCCTAGGAGAGGCAGATGAGCTGTAGGAACCAACTGCGACTTTGGAATATATAGAATCCAGCCGTGTTGCCGTTACACTTCCAGAGAAAGTGATACGCTGTTCAGCAACTGCTCTCTTGATCTCGCTTTTATGAGGAGATCGTCCAAGTACGTGATAATAGTGACACCTTGCTTCCGCAAAAGCACCATCATTTCCGCCATTACCTTAGTGAATATTCTCGGGGCCGTGGAGAGACCAAACGGCAACGTCTGAAATTGGTAATGACAATCCCGTACCACAATTCTGAGGTACGCCTGATAAGGTGGATAAATGGGGACATGAAGGTATGCATCCTTTATGTCCAGAGTCACCATAAAATCTCCCCCTTTCAGGCTTGCTCTTAGCGATTCCATCTTGAACTTGAACCTTTTCAGGTATATGTTCAGGGATTTTAAATCAATATGGGTCTGACCGAACCGTCTGGTTTCGGGACTACAACATGGTCGAATAATAACCCCCTCCTTGTTGAAGGAGGGGAACCTTGACCACCACCTGTTGAAGATACAATTTGTGAATTGCAGTTAACACTGTTTCCTTCTCGTGGGGGGAAGCCGGCAGGGCCGTCGGTGAGGGGGCATCTCCTCAAAGTCCAGCTTGTATCCCTGAGACACAATATCTATTGCCCAGGGATCTAACAGGGAGTGAACCCACTTGTGGCTGAACTTACGAAGGCGTGCCCCCACCGGGCCTAGCTCCGCCTGTGGAGCCCCAGCGACATGCGGTGGATTTTGTAGAGGCCGGGGAGGACTTCTGTTCCTGGGAATTAGCTGTGTTGTGCAGCTTCTTTCCTCTGTCCCCGCCTCTGGCAAGAAAGGACGCACCTCGGACTTTCTTGTTTCTTTGTTCGAAAGGCTGCATTTGATAATGTCGTGCTTTCCTAGGCTGTGCAGGAATATAAGGCAAAATATCAGAATTACCAGCTATAGCTGTGGAGACCAGGTCCGAGAACCCTCCTCCACACAATCCTCAGCCTTCCATATGCCTCTTAAGTTGGCATCATCTGTCCATTGCATATTCTACAGGACACGTCAAGCAATCAGAAATCGACATAGCTTTGACTCTAGGACCCAGTAGACTCATGTCTCTTTGGGCATGTTTTATATATATATATATATATATATATATATATATATATATCTATCTCTTAAGACAGCATCTTTAATATATCTCTCTCTATATATACATATATATACATACTAGGGTCTCAATCTCTGCTGATAAGGTACCTGTCCACGCTGCAACAGCGCTATAAACCCATGCCGACACAATCGCCGGTCTGAGTAGTGTACCAGAATGTGCACGCTATCTGCAGGATCCCTGAGAATAGCTGTTACGTCAGGGCTACCTTTTGGGCAAACGTGACACTCTAGGGGAAGATTCCCATCGTATCCTGGCCCTAGTGGGGAAAGGATACTCCCTGAGAATTCTTTGTGGGAAACTGCAGTCTCTTGTCTGGAGATTCCCGCTCTTTTTCATCATGAGAGGAGGGAAATTTACCTCAGCTTTCTTCCCCTTAAACATGTGTACCCTTGTGTCAGGGACAGATGAGTCATCAGTGATATGCAAATCATCTTTTATTACAATAATCATATATTGAATACTTTTCTGACATTTTGGCTGTAACTTTGTATTATCGTAGTCGACACTGGAGTCAGACTCCGTGTCGATATCAGTGTCTATTATTTTGGATAGTGATCATTGAGAGACTCTGAAGGTCTCTGCGACATAGGGACAGACATGGGTAAATTCCCTGTCTGTTCTCTAATCTTTTGTGCAATAAATTCACCTTAGCACTTAATTACACATATCCAAACAGGTTTTGGCGTTGTCGACGGAGACACCCTCTCACACACATATTTGCTCCATCTCCTCCTTAGGGGAGCCTTTTACCTCAGACATGTCGACACACACGTACCGACACACCACACACTCAGGGAATGCTCATCTGAAGACAATTCCCCCATAAGGCCCTTTGGAGAGACAGAGAGAGAGTATGCCAGCACACACCCCAGCGCTATTAACCCAGGAATAACACAGTAACTTAATGTTAACCCAGTAGCTGCTGTTTATATTGATTTTTGCGCCTAATTATGTGCCCCCCCTCTCTTTTTACCCTCTCCTACCGTGTATCTGCAGGGGAGAGGCTGGGGAGCTTCCTCTCAACGGAGCTGTGGAGAAAAAACATGGCGCTGGTGAGTGCTGAGGAAGAAGCCCCGCCCCCTCGACGGCGGGCTTCTATCCCGCTTTCATATACAATTTTTGGCGGGGCTCATACATATATACAGTGCCCAACTGTATATATGCAAACTTTTGCCAAAGAGGTCTCTAATTGCTGCCCAGGGCGCCCCCCCCCCCCCCCCCCGCGCCCTGCACCCTTACAGTGACCGGAGTATGTGGGTGTAGTGTGGGAGCAATGGCGCACAGCTGCAGTGCTGTGCGCTACCTCAGTGAAGACTGGAGTCTTCTGCCGCCGATTTTGAAGTCTTCTTGCTTCGTTCACCCGGCTTCTGTCTTCCGGCTCTGCGAGGGGGACGGCGGCGCGGCTCCGGGATCGGACGACAAAGGGTGAGATCCTGTGTACGATCCCTCTGGAGCTAATGGTGTCCAGTAGCCTAAGAAGCAGGACCTATCTGCAGAGAGTAGGGCTGCTTCTCTCCCCTCAGTCCCACGATGCAGGGAGTCTGTTGCCAGCAGAGCTCCCTGAAAATAAAAAAAACCTAACAAAATACTTTCTTATAGCAAGCTCAGGAGAGCTCACTAAACAGCACCCAGCTCGTCCGGGCACAGATTCAAACTGAGGTCTGGAGGAGGGACATAGAGGGAGGAGCCAGAGCACACCAGAATCTAAATTCTTTCTTAAAGTGCCCATGTCTCCTGCGGAGCCCGTCTATTCCCATGGTCCTTACGGAGTCCCCAGCATTCACTAGGACGTTAGAGAAATTGCAAATAGACGAAGCTCTCAGACAGTAGGGGGATGTCAAATCCTATATGACACTAAGGGGCAGATATATTAAGCCTGGTGAAGTGATAAAGTGGACGGAGATAAAGTTCCAGACAGTCAGCTTCTAACTGTCATTTTTCAAACCCAGCGTGTGGCATGGTAGTTAGTAGCGGATTGGCTGGGACTTTATCACCTTTCGCTTTAACACTTCACCAGGCTTAATAAATCTGCCCCTAAAGAAAGACCCTACGACCTAATTTTTACAAGAATTGAAGACACTATTGGATTCTGCCAGAACTAGGGGGGTCATATCCAGAGAGGAACACCGATTCCTACTTCCTCACTTCCCTACCACTACATTTTATTTTCTTCCTAAAATTCACAAAACCCTCACCTCACCACTCGGTCGTCCTACTATTTCAGGTATCAATTCCATTACTTCCAATCTTTCCTTTTACATAGACACTTTCCTTCAGCCTTTGGTCCCGTCATCAAAAAGTCATATATAAGAGACACTATGGATTTTTTGAACAAAATACAACATATACAGTGGAAAGATACGTTTGCATTTCTAACTTTAGATGTATAGGCATTGTACACAAATATTCCTCACGATATAGGGCTAGAAGTGATCACAAAGAGACTTATGAGGGAGAATGATCTTGATAGGGACCAAACAGAATTTTATAATTTTATTTCACAATGTATTTTATTCATTCTCTCACAATTACTTTTTATTTTTGGACACCTATGATTTACAAACCACTGGGATGGGCCATGGGTACCAGGTTCGCCCCCAGCTACAACAATCTATACATGAGCGATTTTGACGACACCCATGTGTAGGGCGGTGGCTGGGAGGCGGGCCTGGTATTCTATGGCCATTCATCATTTGGGATGGGGATCTGTCTTCTGCTACTTCCTTTATCACTAGTCTCAATTTAAATGCATATAATTTAACCTTCACTTCCACCCATAGTAGGGATCGAATAGGCTTTCTGGATGTGACCCTTCAAATTAAGGATAATAAGATAATAACATCTAATTACATTAAACACTCATTCATATTTGCATTACAAAAGCTCTCACTATGCACCATGGAAAAATAACATACCTAAAGGGCAGTTAATGAGACTTAGACAAAATTGTTCTGATTCAGGCACCTTTAAGGTACAAGCCAAAGATCTCATCGAATCTCTGCAACAAAGAGATTATCCCCGTCCTTTATTGGACAAGTCCTTGGAAGAGGTTGTGAATATGAACAGACACGACCTACTCCAAAAAAAAGAAAAATCACACAGAGGAAGAATACACAATGTGATGAGACAGCTGTGCCAGGGAAATAAAGAATATTGTTGGACGAAACTTTAGAGTCCTGAAACAAGATAACATATTGGGAGGACTTTTACCTTCAAAACCTCAGATAATCTACAGAAAGAACAGATCTCTCAAAACCATGCTTGCACCTAGTCACTTAAGAAAACTTAAAGAGGAAAAATCTTTGGAAGGAACAACTTGGCTTACCTCTAAACCACAGGGTTTCCATAGATGCGGCAAGTCCAGATGTACCATGTGTCTTCACATGGAACTTAAGACCATACATGTGGACCTGCCACTATCTAATGATACCTATCAACTGAAATCCTTTATGAATTGTGACAGCAAATTTGTAGTCTATCTCGTTACATGTGGATGTGGGTTAAGGTATGTTGGTAGGACTACAAGGGTATTACATACACGTTTTATGGAACACCGTCAAAATATTCTACAAAAGTATCCAGTACATAGCCTATCCAGACATTATGGTGAGAGACACGGAGGTGGTCCCTCATGTCTCTCTGTAACATGCCTGGAACACATAACCCCTACTGAGAGGGGGGGACGGACAGATTTAACAGATTGTGTCGTAGAGAGGTCTTTTGGATGTTAAAAGTTAATTCCCTCCATCCAGATGGATTAAATGAAAGTATTGAGTTGAACTTAATCCTATGAAAATACTATCAGATGGTAGTTGAACAATTTCACCTGTACCCTTCCTCCTTTCTTTCTCCCTATGTTCCATTTGGGGAATTGGTGGTGGACACAAGTCAAGGGCCCCGCACATTTGGTCCCGCTGGCGGTACCCCTGATGTTAGAGAAAAACCCATTGCCCCTTCCTTTTTTCATTTGGTTAAAAGAAATGTATAAAGAACCAATCAAAAAAATAAAAAAATTAATTTGCCTGAAAGATGTGCAAAATAGCCCCATAGAATAATAGGTAGTCGCACGTCTATGTGGGCACTGATGGATCTATATATCCATACAAATATATACATGGGGATAAATGCCCATACATTTATTTATTTATTTATTTATATATATTGTTTATTTCTTCGGATGTGTTCGGGTAGACTATATGTAATCTTCCCTATGTGATATAATAGAGCTTATATACAAAAACTGGAGATCTATATCTCTGTTACACATTTATCTAAAAGTGATGTTGTTTCTGTATTTGGCCTGGTATGTTTTATGTCAATTTACTGTAACCATTACATACCTTGTGCCCCTTAAATTACTCTCAGGTCCTATACGATGACTTTCGGGGCTCAATGGTGAATATACTATATGGATATAATCAAAATGTGAAAAATAACTGTCTAATTTATAGTGCAGGTTGAATACATTTACTATCAGTAGTCTCCTCTGTTAGAGATGGACATTCAAAACCGCTATATGTGCCATTTATTTACTAATACAACTGGTTTGTTATGTTCTCATTACAACGAACAACCAAAGATATATACTTCCGGGTCTACGTCGGGACCATGTGGTGCATGTGACGTCACTATGGTACAAAGATCTACACAACATGTGAAAGAGATGTCTGCATCCCCATGGTAATGCCCCTCTGGCGCGTGGTGAACTCGAGTTGATGGGCGCCACTGGACCCGATCACGTGACTAAGTTCACGTGACCAATGTCTGCGATTTGCTCACTGCCCGCCGTGCGTCACCTGTTAGGGGATGTGTGTCTGAGAGTCAGGAAGAGAAGTGCAGTGGAACGCACGTCTCTTCCAAACATAATAGAGTATCAGACTATGGACCAATAGGACTATAAGATAGCCCGGTCACGTGACCAATTAATGCAATAAATAAACACATTTTTAAAAAGCTGAAATAAAGAGTTATAACACTCGTTTTTTCTAAAAATGATATGACAACATTTAATTGACTTTATAGGACTCACTTAGAAACTTAGTTGTAATAGTTTTCTGGATGGTTTGTTTTATCATGTATGTTAATTGACACGTGTTCCCACCTATACCACTTAGAATGGTATATAAGGAGCATCTAGCTCCCTTCACAATTCATTCTCCTGATGAAGACGGTGGAGATATAACCAGCGAAACGCGTTGAGCCAAATTCCACCTCTCTTTCCTGGAATTATCACCACTCATTTCCATTATTTCAACTTCTGCAACCACCTTGGCACTATTTGGACGTTTGCTCCAGCATTAGATCAGCAGCACAGCAGTCTATACGGTATTCCCTCCAGCCACGCATGGAACCTTCCTAGGCTAAGACTTCTACAAGGGACTCCTGTACACCACTATCCACTATCCGGTAAAAAATACTGTATCACAAGTGACTGTAGAGAATTGGAAAAATGTCCTAGCCAAGGTATTGGAACTATCCACAGCAAATAATATGAGTGGACATTTCTAACAGGAATTATTCAGAGGGGTGGTCTTTTTGCAATATTGCACACGTAAATTCTTTTAACCTAATTTTTATTTATGTTTTATTTTTATTGTATGTAATAAATTGTGCATCTATATTTTAAGAAAACAAACCGTCCTATTGTGAATAATTATTCTTGACAGCCAGCGCTGGTTTACCTATTTATTGTTTCAGTCTATTTTTTAGGGACTTGACCATCCCATTTTCCAGCTGCTGCTGGTTGCACACTTGCATATTGTTTTATAAATGTGGGAAAAGATGCCCATGGGAGTTCTTGTACAAGTGCTGGAGGGACTGAGGTGCTGGGAGGCACTAAACAGGTTGTGCACTAACCATCCTGTGACAATTCCTGAGGTTTTACATACTACCACTGTAGAAGTCCCTGACTGCTTGGTCTTACCTTTGTTAGACATGGCAAAATTACTGTGTACATACACAATTATGGCAATGTGCAGCGTGTAACAGGAGAAGTATGTGACAAGGTGCACACACTACATTATACAGAACAGTGTGGCAAACGTAACCCCTAACACACCAGTTTTACAGGGTTATTTAGAGAGAGAAAGCAAAAGCAATATCAGACAGAGAGACCGAAAACATGCAGCAGTACTAGCAATAAGTCACATACAATGCAGAATAAATAATATAACTGCAATAGGCACTGATATCAACTACCCTGCTCTGTAGAAGAGGCTTGGTAAGATGCAGCGCTTTGTATAACCTGCAATGTGGTAGAGGTACAGTATACAGGGATATTCTGCCCATCACTCCTGGAGACCTGCAGGGCACAGATAATGGCTGCCCTCTGTCTCTCTGTGGAGGAGGATGAGGAAGGAGCAGCCCAGGGTGGGAAGACTGCTCTGGATTGGTTCTCCTGGCCTGCCTGTGTCCCCAGCACCAGTGTACATTACAGCCCTGGTGGTCTAGTGCGGCCACACTTAATGGTCCAGGAGCACGTCAGTGCTGCTGGCCCTCTCCCAAGGCCAGCGGTAAATGGACTGGGCTATAGCGGGTTACCCACCTTACCTGTCCCCCCAGTGATTCGCACTACTAGTGAAGGAATTGTGCCGGGGGTCCCGCCAAAATCACACACCAAGTTGTGGCATCGCGGCCCATAGGGAGTGTTGGAGCATCAGTGCTGGCTTCCTATTGGACTGGCAGATGCTGATTGCTAAGTAAAAAGTTAAAAAATTTAAAATTGTTAAAGAAAAAATAAAAGATTGGGCTGCAGTGTGCAGCCCCTGTTCAGTGTGACCAGCTCTATGCTGGCACCGAAAAAAGCTGATGTGCCTGAGCATGGGGGCTTGGTAAGAAGGCAGAGAAGCCCACTGCATCCTGGGAGCCTCACAAAGCTTTATTGTTCAGTGCTAAGTCCTGGTCTCCACCAGATCATACCCAAGGCTAAGAATTAACACTGTGGAGACCACGGACCCCGAAGAACAAATATATATTCACTATTCGGCATCAATAAAACATAAAATTGTCTCTAATATAGTATCGACAAGTATGGGAACCCTCCCCCCCCCCCAAAAAAAAAATAAGATTTTACTTACCGATAAATCTATTTCTCGTAGTCCGTAGTGGATGCTGGGGACTCCGTCAGGACCATGGGGATTAGCGGCTCCGCAGGAGGCAGGGCACAAAAATAAAGCATTAGGATCAGGTGGTGTGCACTGGCTCCTCCCCCTATGACCCTCCTCCAAGCCTCAGTTAGGATACTGTGCCCGGACGAGCGTACACAATAAGGAAGGATTTTGAATCCCGGGTAAGACTCATACCAGCCACACCAATCACACCGTACAACTTGTGATCTGAACCCAGTTAACAGTATGACAACGTAGGAGCCTCTGAACAGACGGCTCACAACAAGAACAACCCGATTTTTTTTGTAACAATAACTATGTACAAGTATTGCAGACAATCCGCACTTGGGATGGGCGCCCAGCATCCACTACGGACTACGAGAAATAGATTTATCGGTAAGTAAAATCTTATTTTCTCTAACGTCCTAGTGGATGCTGGGGACTCCGTCAGGACCATGGGGATTATACCAAAGCTCCCAAACGGGCGGGAGAGTGCGGATGACTCTGCAGCACCGAATGAGAGAACTCCAGATCCTCTTTAGCCAGGGTATCAAATTTGTAGAATTTTACAAACGTGTTCTCCCCCGACCACGTAGCTGCTCGGCAGAGTTGTAATGCCGAGACCCCTCGGGCAGCCGCCCAGGATGAGACCACCTTCCTTGTGGAATGGGCCTTGACAGATTTAGGCTGTGGCAGGCCTGCCACAGAATGTGCAAGTTGAATTGTGCTACAAATCCAACGAGCAATCGTCTGCTTAGAAGCAGGAGCACCCAGCTTGTTGGGTGCATACAGTATAAACAGCGAGTCAGATTTTCTGACTCCAGCCGTCCTTGAAATATATATTTTCAATGCCCTGACAACGTCCAGCAACTTGGAATCCTCCAAATCGCTAGTAGCCGCAGGCACCACAATAGGCTGGTTCAGGTGAAACGCTGACACCACCTTAGGCAGAAAATGAGGACGCGTCCGCAGTTCTGCCCTGTCCGAATGGAAAATCAGATATGGGCTTTTATACGATAAAGCCGCCAATTCTGACACTCTCCTGGCTGAAGCCAGGGCCAGTAGCATGGTTACTTTCCATGTAAGATATTTCAAATCCGCCGATTTGAGTGGCTCAAACCAATGGGATTTGAGAAAATCCAAAACTACATTAAGGTCCCACGGAGCCACTGGGGGCACAACCGGGGGCTGTATATGTAGTACTCCTTTTACAAAAGTCTGGACTTCTGGAACTGAAGCCAATTCTTTCTGGAAGAAAATCGACAGGGCCGAAATTTGAACCTTAATGGACCCCAACTTGAGGCCCATAGACAATCCTGTTTGCAGGAAATGTAGGAATCGACCCAATTGAAATTCCTCCGTGGGGGCCTTCCTGGCCTCGCACCACGCAACATATTTTCTCCAAATGTGGTGATAATGTTGTACAGTCACCTCCTTCCTGGCTTTAACCAGTGTAGGAATGACCTCTTCCGGAATGCCTTTTTCCCTTAGAATTCGGCGTTCAACCGCCACGCCGTCAAACGCAGCCGCGGTAAGTCTTGGAATAGACACGGTCCCTGCTGAATCAGGTCCCGTCTTAGAGGTAGAGGCCACGGATTTTCCGTGAGCATCTCCTGAAGTTCCGGGTACCAAGTTCTTCTTGGCCAATCCGGAGCCACGAGTATCGTTCTTACTCCCCTTTGCCGTATAATTCTCAGTACTTTGGGTATGAGAGGCAGAGGAGGAAACACATACACTGACTGGAACACCCACGGTGTTACCAGAGCGTCCACAGCTATTGCCTGAGGGTCTCTTGACCTGGCGCAATACCTGTCCAGTTTTTTGTTGAGGCGAGACGCCATCATATCCACCTTTGGTTTTTCCCAACGGTTCACAATCATGTGGAAGACTTCTGGATGAAGTCCCCACTCTCCCGGGTGTAGATCGTGTCTGCTGAGGAAGTCTGCTTCCCAGTTGTCCACTCCCGGAATGAACACTGCTGACAGTGCTATCACATGATCTTCCGCCCAGCGAAGAATCCTTGCAGCTTCTGCCATTGCTCTCCTGCTTCTTGTGCCGCCCTGTCTGTTTACGTGGGCGACTGCCGTGATGTTGTCCGACTGGATCAACACCGGCTGACCCTGAAGCAGGGGTTTTGCCAGGCTTAGAGCATTGTAAATCGCTCTTAGCTCCAGTATATTTATGTGAAGAGACATCTCCAGGCTTGACCATACTCCCTGGAAGTTTCTTCCCTGTGTGACCGCTCCCCAGCCTCTCAGACTGGCATCCGTGGTCACCAGGACCCAGTCCTGTATGCCGAATCTGCGGCCTTCTAACAGATGAGCACTCTGCAACCACCACAGAAGAGACACCCTTGTCCGTGGCGATAAGGTTATCCGCTGATGCATCTGCAGATGCGATCCGGACCATTTGTCCAGCAGATCCCACTGAAAAGTTCGTGCGTGGAGTCTGCCGAATGGGATTGCTTCGTAAGAAGCCACCATCTTTCCCAGGACTCTTGTGCATTGATGCACAGACACTTTTCCTGGTTTTAGGAGGTTCCTGACAAGTTCGGATAACTCCTTGGCTTTCTCCTCCGGAAGAAACACCTTTTTCTGAACCGTGTCCAGAATCATTCCCAGGAACAGCAGACGTGTTGTCGGGGTCAACTGAGATTTTGGGAAATTCAGAATCCACCCGTGTTGTTGCAGCACTACTTGGGTTAGTGCTACTCCGTCCTCCAGCTGTTCTCTGGACCTTGCCCTTATCAGGAGATCGTCCAAGTAAGGGATAATTAATACGCCTCTTCTTCGCAGAAGAATCATCATTTCGGCCATTACCTTGGTAAAGACCCGAGGTGCCGTGGACAATCCAAACGGCAGCGTCTGAAACTGATAATGACAGTTTTGCACCACGAACCTGAGGTACCCTTGATGTGAAGGGCAAATTGGGACATGCAGGTAAGCATCTTTTATGTCCAGGGACACCATAAAGTCCCCTTCTTCCAGATTCGCTATCACTGCTCTGAGTGATTCCATCTTGAACTTGAATTTTTGTATGTACAGGTTCAAAGATTTCAGATTTAGAATAGGTCTTACCGAGCCGTCCGGCTTCGGTACCACAAATAGCGTGGAGTAATACCCCTTTCCCTGTTGTAGGAGGGGTACCTTGACTATCACCTGCTGAGAAAACAGCTTGTGAATGGCTTCCAATACCGTCGCCCTGTCTGAGGGAGACGTTGGCAAAGCAGACTTTAGGAACCGGCGAGGGGGAGACTTCTCGAATTCCAACCTGTAACCCTGAGATACTACCTGCAGGATCCAGGGGTCCACCTGTGAGCAAGCCCACTGCGCGCTGAAATTCTTGAGTCGACCCCCCACCGCTCCTGAGTCCGCTTGTAAAGCCCCAGCGTCATGCTGAGGGCTTTGCAGAACCCGCGGAGGGCTTCTGTTCCTGGGAAGGAGCTGCTTGCTGCCCTCTCTTACCCTTTCCTCTGCCTCGGGGCAGATATGACTGTCCTTTTGCCCGCTTGTTCTTATAGGACCGAAAGGACTGCGGCTGAAAAGACGGTGTCTTTTTCTGTTGGGAGGGGGTCTGAGGTAAAAAGGTGGATTTCCCGGCAGTTGCCGTGGCCACCAAATCCGATAGACCGACGCCAAATAATTCCTCCCCTTTATACGGCAATACTTCCATATGCCGTTTGGAATCCGCATCACCTGACCATTGTCGTGTCCATAAACTTCTTCTGGCAGATATGGACATCGCACTTACTCTCGATGCCAGAGTGCAAATATCCCTCTGAGCATCTCGCATATAAAGAAAAGCATCCTTTAATTGCTCTAAAGTCTGTAAAATACTGTCCCTATCCAGGGTATCAATATTTTCAGTCAGGGAATCCGACCAGACCACTCCAGCACTGCACATCCAGGCTGAGGCGATGGCTGGTCGCAGTATAACACCAGTATGTGTGTATATACTTTTTAGAGTAGTTTCCAGCCTCCTATCAGCTGGATCCTTGAGGGCGGCCGTATCAGGAGACGGTAACGCCACTTGTTTTGATAAGCGTGTGAGCGCCTTATCCACCTTAGGGGGTGTTTCCCAGCGCGCCCTAACCTCTGGCGGGAAAGGGTATAATGCCAATAACTTTTTAGAAATTAGCCCTTTTCTATCTGGGTTAACCCACGCTTCATCACATACATCATTCAATTCCTCCGATTCAGGAAAAACTACAGGTAGTTTTTTCACCCCCCACATAATACCCCTTTTTGTGGTACTTGTAGTATCAGAGATATGCAAAGTCTCCTTCATTGCCGTGATCATATAACGTGTGGCCCTATTGGAAAATAAGTTTGTTTCTTCACCGTCGACACTAGATTCAGTGTCCGTGTCTGGGTCTGTATCGACCGACTGAGGTAAAGGGCGTTTTACAGCCCCTGACGGTGTCTGAGACGCCTGGGCAGGTACCAACTGGTTTGACGGCCGTCTCATGTCGTCAACTGATTTTTGTAATGTGCTGACATTATCACGTAATTCCATAAACAAAGCCATCCATTCCGGTGTCGACTCCCTAGGGGGTGACATCACCATTACCGGCAATTGCTCTGCCTCCACACCAACATCGTCCTCATACATGTCGACACACACGTACCGACACACAGCAGACACACAGGGAATGCTCTATTGAAGACAGGACCCCACTAGCCCTTTGGGGAGACAGAGGGAGAGTTTGCCAGCACACACCCAAGCGCTATAATATATATGGGAACAACCCTATATAAGTGTTGTATCCTTATAGCAGCTTAAATATAGTAATATCGCCAAAAAAAAGTGCCCCCCCTCTCTGTTTTACCCTGTTTCTGTAGTGCAGTGCAGGGGAGAGTCCTGGGAGCCTTCCTCACAGCGGAGATGAGCAGGAAAATGGCGCTGTGTACTGAGGAGAATAAGCCCCGCCCCCTATTTCGGCTGGCTCTTCTCCGGAGTCTGTGAGATCTGGCAGGGGTTAAATACATCCATATAGCCTCAAGGGCTATATGTGATGTATTTTTAGCCATAAAAAGGTATTATACATTGCTGCCCAGGGCGCCCCCCCAACGCCCTGCACCCTCCGTGACCGCTGTGTGAAGTGTGCTGACAACAATGGCGCACAGCTGCAGTGCTGTGCGCTACCTCAGGAAGACTGAAAAGTCTTCTGCCGCCTGCTTCTGGACCTCTTCCATCTTCGGCATCTGCAAGGGGGGTCGGCGGCGCGGCTCCGGGACGAACCCCAGGGTGAGACCTGTGTTCCGACTCCCTCTGGAGCTAATGGTGTCCAGTAGCCTAAGAAGCCAATCCATCCTGCACGCAGGTGAGTTCACTTCTCTCCCCTAAGTCCCTCGATGCAGTGAGCCTGTTGCCAGCAGGACTCACTGAAAATAAAAAACCTAAAAAACTTTTTCTAAGCAGCTCTTTAGGAGAGCCACCTAGATTGCACCCTGCTCGGACGGGCACAAAAACCTAACTGAGGCTTGGAGGAGGGTCATAGGGGGAGGAGCCAGTGCACACCACCTGATCCTAAAGCTTTATTTTTGTGCCCTGTCTCCTGCGGAGCCGCTAATCCCCATGGTCCTGACGGAGTCCCCAGCATCCACTAGGACGTTAGAGAAAAAAGACAAATTGTTAAAATATCCAGACAAAAGCACCACTATCATCATCATTACCATCATAAGTGCATTTGAATCTGCCATTGACCACCTGTAAATAATATGACTTTCTCAGGCATATATGGCTCTTGTTCAAAGTCTTACATGTGATCTCAATTGTTCTCATTTCTCATGATACCCACCCCACCTATCTAGTTACAAGCAGGCAGAAGTGGCTGAAATCTGTTAGGGAGCATCTGCATGTTCAGAAAGAGATCACACCATTTATGAAACACAAACCGACATAGGGGGTAATTCAGAGTTGATCGCAGCAGCAAATTTGTTAGCAGTTGGGCAAAACCAGGGGGGTCATTCCGAGTTGATCGTAGCCCTGCTAAATTTTGCAGGGCTACGATCATGTCCATAGACATGCGGGGGAACGCCCAGAACAGGGCTATCCCGCCCCGCATGTCAGTGCCGCCCCCACCCCCGCAATAGTATTGCACAGCGGCGATGCTTTTGCACTTTAGGAGTAGCTCCCGGCCAGCACAGCTTTAGCGTGCTGGCATGGAGCTACTCGTCACTCCCCACAGTGGCACAGTGTTCGCAAATACGCGCTATAGCGCGTATTTTACCCGATAATTGACAGCGGTGACTCAAAAAAACAAAAACGCAGGGTCCCACAGGACGCGCTCTGACCAATCAGCAGAGCTGTCCAAGCTGTCCGTCACTTTAACTTTCCAATGGCAGAGGAAGGGGAGGAAACCATGGAGAGCGTGATCTCCCGCCTTCCCCTCTCTGCTCTGTACGGGACCCGGCCGGAACATCCAGCCCGCTGTGTGTGGCTGGGGGCTGTCATCTCCAGCCGGGCATGAAGCTCTGCCACATCGGTCAGCGGAAGAAGCGGTTCGCAGGCATCAAGACCGGGAAAGATGCAGCGGCAGGTGGCTGGGGGCACTGGCGCACGTAGGGGAAATGTTGTTGTGTGCTCTGAGTACCTACCCCCCGCAAGTCCGATCCATGCTGCTGCTGCACCAATAGTTTATTTCTTCAGATGCAGCCGCAGTGAGGCACTCGGGGCTTTAGAATCAGGGATCGCGGCAGGGGGGTAGCCATGGAGTTTTAGGAAAGCTGCTGCAGAGCAAACTGTAGCTTTTTACAGCGCAGCAGCTGACTGACTGTACTCCTCTCCTCAGCTCCGGACACAGGGTGAGAGTGCGGGGCCAGTGAGTGAAGCTGGTGGTGGTTGGTCTTGCTGTAGGGGTGACTGAGGGTCTGTGGTGGTGGCTGCAACTTGTAAGTGTTCTACCTGGCGCAATGTGTATAACGTGCTGTACCCAGCGCAATGTATATAACGTGTACCCAGCGCAATGTATATAACGTGTACCCAGCGCAATGTATATAACGTGTACCCGGCGCAATGTATATAACGTGCTGTACCCGGCGCAATATATATAACGTGCTGTACCCGGCGCAATGTATATAACGTGCTGTACCTGGTGCAATGTATATAATGTGTACCCGGCGCAATGTATATAACATGCTGTACCCAGCGCAATGTATATAACGTGTACCCGGCGCAATGTATATAATGTGCTGTACCTGGTGCAATGTATATAACGTGTACCTGGCGCAATATATATAACGTGCTGCACCCGGCGCAATGTGTATAACGTGCTGCACCCGGCGCAATGTATATAACGTGTTCTACCTGGTACAATGTGTATAACGTGCTGTACCCGGCGCAAAGTGTATAACGTGTTCTACCTGGTACAATGTGTATAACGTGCTCTGCCTGGTGCAATGTGTATAACGTGCTGTACCCGGCGCAATGTGTAAAACGTGTTCTACCTGGTGCAATGTGTATAACGTGCTCTGCCTGGTGCAATGTGTATAACGTGCTGTACCCGGCGCAATGTGTATAACGTGCTGTACCCGGCGCAATGTGTGTAACGTGCTGTACCCGGTGCAATGTGTGTAACGTGCTGTACCCGGTGCAAAGTGTGTAACGTGCTGTACCCGGTGCAAAGTGTGTAACGTGCTGTACCCGGTGCAAAGTGTGTAACGTGCTGTACCCGGTGCAAAGTGTGTGGTGCAAAGTGTGTAACGTGCTCTACCTGTGTGGTGTAATGTGAATTGGTACTGTTATGTAGCCATGCTCTTTCCCCATGAAGCCACATCCCTAAATATTTGGTGCGCGCCTTAGGCGCGCACTGTCCTTGATTTAAAGTATGGCGTGGGGGAGCACCAATTTACTTTCTCTCAAACAGCACTGAAATGTCTAGTTACAGCTCTGGTGCAGAGTGTCCTGTATGCTACACATCCCAGCAGCATTGTCACCCCCTCCTCCCCCTCGCAATACTTTTGTAGTGTCGAAATCAAGTCTGTTTTTATATTTGAATAATTAATAAGATTAATATGAACCTTCATTCCGATGGGACCCAGAAAAGGACAGGTAGGACCCCAATTTTTAAAAGGGAGGGGTCCGTGGGACCCACTTTTTTGGGGGCTCAGCGCGATCACTGTGGCTGGGTGTGATATCACGCAGCCGATGCGGCCCGTCCCCCGTACAGTCCGGCCACGCCTGTGTTGGAGGGACCGCGCCCACGAAATGGCGGGCAAACGTTCCGCCCCCCGCCCAGCGACCGCCTCTGCCTGTCACTCAGGCAGAGGCGATCGTAGTGCAGTGACGGCCTTCGGCCATGTGCCGGCGCACTGCGGCGCTGGCGCATGCGCAGTTCTGTCCCAATCGCGCCGCTGCAATAAACTGCAGCGTGCAATCGGGTCAGAATGACCCCCCATGTGCACTGCAGGTGTAGCAGATATAACATTTGCAGAGAGTTAGATTTGGGTGGGTTATTTTGTTTCTGTGCAGGATAAATACTGGCTGCTTTATTTTTACACTGCAATTCAGATTTCAGTTTGAACACACCCCAACCAAATGTAATTCTCTCTGCACATGTTATATCTGCCCCACCTGCAGTGCACATGGTTTGCCCAACTGCTAACAAATTTGCTGCTGCAATCAACTCTGCATTAGGCCCATAGTGCTCACCCTGCATCGGGCACAAGGTCTCGTACAAATCTGACATATTGCTTAACTGCTGAGAGTGCAAAAAACTTTTCTGGTGCAGTTAAGTTGTTTGTTTGATACCTTGTACAAACTGTTGCTTAGACGATGAATTGTCTTCCAACTTTGCCCAAGAGTGAGGTAAACTCTTCATTTCTGTCAAACAATCATTGTGCAACTGCAAAAGCAGCCTCCGCTGCAAGTATCTTATTATAGGCTCAGGAAATTGTTTTAAAAATACAAATGTTTCATGTATCAAATTGTAATATGCAAAACATAGTGGGAAAAAATCTATAGCAAAGCCAAGCTCTAGATTTCTTGTACTTTTCTATCATTATACACAAAATAATGAAGGGTGAGTTTGTTAGAATTTATCCAAAACACCAAATCCCCCCCCCCCCCCCCCCCCATCGCCCCCACAAAAAAAACCCCAAACATAAATTACTTTTTAAAGTGACTTAGGGGTATATTCAGATGCGGTCAAATTGCCGAAATTGTCGAAAAACGGGTCATTTTCGACACAAAAAACCTGTCGAATTTGATTCGACAATTTAATACAGTACTTTTCGACAAAAAACCTGCCATTTCATTTTCGACTTTTTGCAATCCGACATTTTTTCAATTCGACATGTCTGCAATGTTAAAAATGCGGCTTTTCGACAAAAGTATATTCAATTGAAGAATGTCGATTCGACAACAGTGCTTTTCGACAGTCATTTCGGCAATTTCATTCCGCCTCATTTTTCTTTCGTGATCTAATAATTTTTTTTAAAAACATGTATTTTTTGGTGCTTTTTTGATTGCTAATAGCATATCTATTTATATTTGAAGGGATTATCTACTTGGTTTGTCTATTTAGGAGCCACAAGTATTATTTAATCGATTTTTTAAAAGAATATTTTTTTTTTTACGGACTACAATAATATGGAGAGATCAGTGCATGTTTTTCAGTTGGAAGGGGTGTTGAAAGTGTTAAAAATCCTGAAATCCCCCCTCCTAAGCATACCCAGCCTGACTAGTGGAGCCCGGTCCTGGTTGTAAAAATACGGGGGGAATATTGACTGTGGTTCCCCCATATTTAAACAACCAGCACCGGGCTCTGCGCCTGGTCCTGGTGCAAAAAATACGGGGGACAAAAGACGTAGGGGTCCCCCGTATTTTTTCCACCAGCACCGGGCTCCATTAGTCAGAGAGATAATGCCACAGCCGGGGGACACTTTTATATAGGTCCCTGCGGCCGTGGCATTAAATCCCCAACTAGTCACCCCTGGCCGGGGTACCCTGGAGGAGTGGGGACCCCTTAAATCAAGGCCCCCCCCCCCTCCAGCCAACCAAGGGCCAGGGGTGAAGGCCGAGGCTGTCCCCCCATCCAAGGGCGGCGGATTGTGACAAAAAAAAGAATATTGTTTTTTGTAGCAGAACCACAAGTCCCAGCAAGCCTCCCCCGCAAGCTGGTACTTGGAGAACCACAAGTACCAGCATGCGGGGGGGAAATGGGCCCGCTGGTACCTGTAGTTCTACTACAAAAAAAATACCCCCAAAAAAATACAACGCACACACCGTGACAGTACAACTTTATTACATACATGCACTCCTACATACACACATACTTACCTATGTTGACACGAAGCAGTCGGTCCTCTTCTCCAGTAGAATCCAGGGGTACCTGTAAATAAAAATTATACTCACAAACCATTTTGTGTAGATCGGTCCTCTTCTTGTTTGTAATCCAGGGACTTGGTAAAAAAAAAAAAAACGAAGAACCCGAACCACGCACTGAACACACATGGAACCCCTTTCCCCGACTGGCGGGACCCCCTGTGACTGCTGTCAAAGAGGGTCCCTTCAGCCAATCAGGGAGCGCCACGTCATGGCACTCTCCTGATTGGCTGTGCGCGCCTGAACTGTCAGTCAGGCAGCGCACTCGAGATACAATGTAGCGCAGCGGCGCTCCATTGTATCCAATGGTGGGAACTTTGCGGTCTGCGGTAGACCGCGAGGTTAAGTGGGGTCACTCTTGTGACCCCTCGAAGGAAGGAAGGATTATACTTACTCTCTCCGCTGGCTCAGGCTCCTCGGTGCAGCTTCTGGCAGAGATCACGATTCCCGGGCAGGAGAGAAGGAGGAGGGAGCCGCAGCAGCACTGTGTTATTGGTGGAGGTGCTGCTGCTGCTGTCCCAGTCCTTCACCATAGGCTGTTCTCCACCGCTGTGAATGCTGGGATGGGCTTCACAGCGGCGGAAGACAGCCTATAGTGAAGCAGAGGGACAGTTAGGAGCTGATTGGTTTGCACTGTATCTCCAACCAAGGCTTAGTAAATAGGCCCCTGAGCTCCCAGACCATGCTGTATAATGACACTGCTATAGCACTGGAGGCACTTACTGCCTGACATGCCTGTAACCCCCCAAATATACAGCAGGGGGAGGCAGCCTGTGGCACTACACATCCCAGCATGCCCTAACCAGAACACTGCGGCAGGGCATGCTGGGCTATGTAGTACCACAGGTCCCCTGCCCCTGATACACAGTATGAGTGAGATAAGAAGCCGCACATGTGATCAGCGCCGATAACACAGGACATTACCTGCTGCTGCCAGTAACCGGGAGGAGGCTGCACACCACTTCCTGCTTGGGCTGGGCCTGGAATCCGGTCTAGCGCAGCCACATCCGGCCTGTGCGTTCCACCTTACTTACTAGCCGACACGAGGTAAAGGAGGAGGGAGGTGGAGGAGGGAGCGGCAGCAGCGCTGCTTTATTGGTTGAGGCGCTGCTGCGGCTCCCTCCTCCACCTCCTTCCCCTCGTGTCAGCTGCGCTCCTCTCCTCTCCGGGCGGCTGTGTGCGGTTGCCCGCAGCACACAGCGGCATGTAATGAGTCAGTTTGACTCATTACATGCTTTGGGCCCCTGGACAGTGGCGGGCCCCAGTGCAACGCACTGGTTGCACTGGCGGTAATCCCGCCTCTGATAATGGGCATGGGTTCCCTACTAAAGTGGAAAGCAGCACTAGCCTAGACAGGCTGTGTAGCAGACACCTCTTCTGGGTGGAAACCGCTGAGATACACACACAAATGAAAATAAATTAATAATAATAATAACAATAATAATAATAATCAAAAGACATGGGGATTTGCCCAGAGTTGTGGGCACAATAAAACAGTTTAATGTATGATGGAACTAGAAGCACCCAGTGATAAGTGACAATGAGCTGAATTCACCTGGACAAGGCTTTGATGCTCAGCCAATTACAAGTATTTCCCCATACACCAGTCAATTGCTATTGGTTTAGATGGGAAACAGCATGAAAATAAGTGGTGAAGGCTTGTACAGTATATTCATTTGCTGAAAAGCTATGAGTGAATCAGTTCTGTTAGGGGGTAATTAAGACCTGATCGCAGTAGCAAATTTGTTATCAGTTGGACAAAACCATGTGCACTGCAGATGGGCAGATATAACATGTGCAGAGAGATTTAGATTTGGGTGGGGTGTGTTCGAACTGAAATCTAAATTGCAGTGTAGAAATAAAGCAGCCAGTATTTACCATGGACAGAAACAATATAACCCACCCAAATCTAACTCTCTCTGCAAATCTTATATCTGCCCCACCTGCAGTGCACATGGAGGGTCATTCAGACCTGATCGTTTGCTAGCATTTTTTTTGCAGCGCTGCAATCAGGTCAGAACTGCGCATGTACCGCAATGCGCAGATGCGTCGCACAGGTATAAAGCGGATCGTTGCTGTGCAATGGGTTTTACGAAGAATCCATTCGCACAGCCACTCGCAAGGAGATTGACAGGAAGAAGGCGTTTGTGGGTGGCAACTGACCGTTTTCAGGGAGTGGTTGGAAAAACGCAGGCGTGTCCAAGCGTTTGCAGGGCGGGTGTCTGACGTCAATTCCCGGACAGGCTGAAGTGATCGCAGCGGCTGAGTAAGTTCTGGGCAACTGAGAAACTGCACAAAGTTTTTTGTACCGCTCGGCTGCACATGCGATCGCACACTTGCACAGCTAAAATATACTCCCCGGTGGGCGGCGACTATGCGAACGCAGGACTGCAAAAACCAGCTAGCGAGCGATCAGGTCTGAATGACCACCATGATTGTGCCCAGTAGCTAACAAATTTGCTGCTGCGATCTGCTCTGAATTAGACCCTTAGTATATTAATTACATTATTTACAAAGAGATAATAACACATAATAAAGTTCTATTATTAGGTGGTTAATGAGAGCGATTTAAGGAACGTTATTTCAATAAAAAAAAATGTAACATATCAATATTTTAATTTGCATAATAATATAACAGTTCTTAAAATTCTCATTTCCAGGTATAATATACTGTATACCCAAGCTGTACAGGAGTTTCTGTCCAGTAGCTGATAATGTGTTTAGAACTTCAATGAGCTTCATGGGAACCATGGTTGATTTAATTTTTGTTAATCCAAACATTACATGCTCTTTTAAATATATGGTGTGCGTGAGTGTACACCATATATTTAAAAGAGCATGTAAAGTTTGGATTAACAAAAATTAAATCAACCATGGTTCCCATGAGCCCAGGGTCACGGAGGGGGAAGGGAACAAAGCACCCCGGCCTCTATTGGGGGCCCAGGAGTGCAAGGGCGGCATAACTATAGCCCCAAGATGTCACACACCCAGATTTGGCCATGATATCTGGTCCCACCAAGTGCTTTGGCAGCTTTGTAAAAGTCATCTATAGCTTTTCAATTGGATACTAGCAGTATGGGTGACCTTATTATACTAGCTCCAGGAGACACAATGCAAGCAGGCAACTTGAATAACAAGTCTTCTTTATAAAGGATACTGGTTTCTGTAATATTTTTCTATGTCTTGCAACCACTCTAGCATGTCAGCTATAGAAGGGCTAAGAGAAGTGCGCTGAAGAGAGGCCTCAAGACTCAGTACCTCTGCATTCACTTCATAAACATAGAGGGTAGAACCCACCTTCTGACTCACAGAGTCCCTCACTTTTTGTAGTGTGCACCTGCAATGATAAAGGAAATGTTAAAACCTGTGTGCAAGTGTTCCTAGAAGAATTTATGCTGTTTTGAAGGCAAAGGGTGGTCACACCAAATATTGATTTGATTTAGATTTCTCTTCTGTTCATTCACTTTGCATTTTGTTAATTAAAAAATAAACTATTAATACTTCTATTTTTGAAAGCATTCTTTCACTGCATTTTTTCCACACCGGCCTAAAACTTTTGCATAGTATTGTACAATATACATTAATGCCATAAATTAAAAATAATAATTTTTATAATTTAAACGAGTGGAAGAGCTACACTTAAAGCAATTTATGGGTGAAGAAACAAAACAAACAACTTTCAACTGAAAAAAATCAACCTATAATATGTCAATGTGTGTTCAGTGTAATAGTGACTAATTACCTGAAAGAGGATTGACACTTTAAAACATTAGATAGAATCGCCAGAAACTCACTGATGCCTGCAAGTTGCAGCCTATTACATTTCTAACAGTCCTGTTCATGAAAACAGAATACCATACCACTGAACTAGATTTCTTGCTTATACAGTACCAGAAATAAATGCATGAAGTTCCAAGGTCATCTTGATAGCACAAATGTAGGCAATATCCAAATGATCTTGGCCATAAAAAAAGTAATAATAATTTTTTATATGTAGTTCTTTGACAGAAATCTTTTTCTAGTATACTTTGAGCAATTAAAATGCAAGCTTCTCACGTGGATGGACTGTGCTCCCCTTTACTATCCTAAAGAAGCAGACCTGCTAGAATATAAGATGCACGGTAGGTGGCCATCATTCTGACTCTTTACTTTTATCAGTGCCTCTGGCTCTTCAAGATTGCTGAACTACAAAGTACAGCATGTCCTACTGCCAGAGGGGGGAACAGTGATTGTGGTGAGCAAAAAAGTTTGTAGATCCCAGGGACCCCTTACTTTAAAAAATTGGGGTCCTACGCTACTGTTTCTAGGTCCCATTACATATTATGAGGGTGAGGGTATGCAGCAGTTGGGACAGTGCGGTACATTCCATACACCCCCCTATATCATACCACAGCTCCCTACTGCACCACCTACATTCCATATACACCCATACTATACCATACCACAGCTCCCTACTGCTCCACCTACATTCCATATACACCCATACTATACCATACCACAGCTCCCTACTGCTCCACCTACATTCCATATACACCCATACTATACCATACCACAGCTCCCTACTGCACCACCTACATTCCATATACACCCATACTATACCATACCACAGCTCCCTACTGCACCACCTACATTCCATATACACCCATACTATACCATACCACAGCTCCCTACTGCACCACCTACATTCCATATACACCCATACTATACCATACCACAGCTCCCTACTGCACCACCTACATTCCATATACACCCATACTATACCATACCACAGCTCCCTACTGCACCACCTACATTCCATATACACCCATACTATACCATACCACAGCTCCCTACTGCAGCACCTACATTCCATATACACCCATACTATACCATACCACAGCTCCCTACTGCACCACCTACATTCCATATACACCCATACTATACCATACCACAGCTCCCTACTGCACCACCTACATTCCATATACACCCATACTATACCATACCACAGCTCCCTACTGCACCACCTACATTCCATATACACCCATACTATACCATACCACAGCTCCCTACTGCACCACCTACATTCCATATACACCCATACTATACCATACCACAGCTACCTACTGCAGCACCTATATTCCATACACATACATATCATAACTCCCTACTGCAGCACCTATATTCCATACACCCCCATACCATACCACCCACAACTCCCGACAGCAGCACCTACATTCCATACACACCCAACACCATACCACCCTCATCTCCCTACTGCAGCACCTACATTCCATACACACCCATACTATACCATACCACAGCTCCCTACTGCAGCACCTACATTCCATACACACCCCATTCCATACCACCCACAGCGCCCTACTGCAGCATCTGCATTGCATACAACCCCATACCATAGCTCCCTACTGCAGCACCTATATTCCATACACCCCCATACCATAGCACAGCTCACTACTGCAGCACCTATATCCTATACACCCGCATACCATGATACAGCTCCCTACTGCAGCACCTACATTCTTTACACCCCCATACCAAACCACAGCTCCCTACAGCAGCACCTATATTCCATACACCCCATACCATATCTCTCTACTGCAGCACCTATATTCCATAAACCCCATACCATACCACAGCTCCCTACTGCAGTGCCTCTATTCCATACACCCCCATACCATAGCTCCCTACTGCAGCACCTATATTCCATACACCCCCATACCATATCTCCCTACTGCAGCATTTCATACCCCCCCCCCCCCCCCACACACGCACACATTTTAAAAAGCTCTGTACTGCAGCACGTGCATTCCAAATATACCTCCCATACTGTACTATGTGCGCTGCTGGTGGTTGAAGCACAGGCTGAGAGAAGGTTGAGGAGAGGGGGGCTGGGGAGGAGTCTGGTGCTGCGCGGCTGCTTGTGGCTGTGTGTTACGGAGGGAATCCGCCTATGCCTAAGAGCCAACAGAGGTCAGCCAGACGGTCTCCTAAAGGAGAGCCCCAGTTGGAGGCTGCTTTTAGCGGGAGCGGAGAATGCACGGTTCCCAGTGTGGGGAGCAAGTGCCAGTTTCCCTCTGTGCCGGGCACTACTTCCGGGGGCCGCGGATGAAGGGTGCGTGGCCATTGTAATTAACCTGGCCAATCATGCTCTACACTGTGAGGATGGTGCCTGCTGATACTGCTTCTGTTTGGAGGAGCTGTCTCTCACACCTGATCAGTAAGAGCGCGTCCTGTGGGACCGACTCATTTTTTAAAATGGGGTCCCTCATCTCCAGTAGCAAGTAAAAACGTGCAATAGCGCATAGTTTGCAATCACTGGGGGAAGCTAGAACTTGTAATTCCAAAACAGCTGAAGGGCCATAGGATATAATGTCATTAAGCCATCCACACAATATACTCAAAGTGGAACTCATGCAGTATGAGCCATATCTGCATTCTCACCGCAAGGCTAAACTTTCACAGGCAGTCCATGATGGCAGTGTACTGTGTAGTTGGCCAAATGTTGCCTGACCTTAGTGCTTTTATATCCTACATGGAGTGGCCACACCACTTCATGGACCCTTGCCATTGCACTTCTCTGATGGATCCTTCATGCAAAGGTTTGACACTGATGGGTTTAGTTTTAATTTTAAACTGCCATGCTCTGGCCTCATTACACTGCATTTTAAGCTTTGCCTACTGCTATAGTTCATCTAGAAAGAGTTTTTTTGGGCGGTAGGTGGTTTGGGAGGGGGGGGGGGATGGATACAAGGTGTGGAGACCCTGAGCCAGTAACTTGCCTAGGGTTACCTGAAGTCTTTATTTGTCTTGGATTGTAATTATATCTGTACCACAACCTACAGTACATGTTAAAAATAGGATTTTAATACCTACCGGTAAATCCTTTTCTCTTAGTCCGTAGAGGATGCTGGGGACTCCGTAAGGGCCATGGGGGTATAGACGGGATCCGCAGGAGACATGGGCACACTATAAGACTTTGAATGGGTGTGAACTGGCTCCTCCCTCTATGCCCCTCCTCCAGACCTCAGTTAGAAAACTGTGCCCAAGGAGACGGACATTTCGAGGAAAGAATTTATTGTTTAAACACGGTGAGTGTCATACCAGCTCACACCACGAACATACCGCAAAACGTGGCATTCAACAGAATACCAGCCAACGGCATGAAAAAATACACAGCCACATGCTGAGAGAATATGTAACACAACCAGTGTGTCAACACAACCAATAATAAAAGACACCGCATGCCCAGGCATGCACAACGTCAGCAACAGCCTGACAGAAAAGAAACAACACAAGAGTGTAACCATAACCAATAACTGCAGCAGACAGTACGCACTGGGACGGGCGCCCAGCATCCTCTACGGACTAAGAGAAAAGGATTTACCGGTAGGTATTAAAATCCTATTTTCTCCTACGTTTTAGAGGATGCTGGGGACTCCGTAAGGACCATGGAGTTTATACCAAAGCTCCAGACCGGGCGGGAGAATGCGGATGACTCTGCAGCACCGATTGAGCAAGCAAAAGGTCCCCATCAGCCTGGGTATCAAACTTGTAGAGCATAGCAAAAGTGTTTGAACCCGACCAAGTAGCCACTCGGCAAAGATGGACCGCTGAGACTCCTCGGGCATCCGCCCAAGAAGAGCCCATCTTCCTAGCAGAATGGGTCTTCACCGACTTCGATAACGACAATCCAGCCGTAGAACGAGCACGCCGAATCATATCACAAATCCAGCGTGTAACAGACTGCATAGCCGCAGGCGCCCCAAACATGCTGGGAGCATACCGGACAAACAGAGCCTCTGTTTCCCCAATCTGAGCCAATTTGGCAACCTAAATATTCAAAGCCCTGACTACATCGAGAGACCTTGAATCAGCTAATGCCTAAGTAACAACCGGCATCAAAATATGCTGATTTCTGCGGAACCCAGAAAACACATCTGGCAGAACTATTATCCGAGTTCTCAATTCCTCTCTATCCACATGGAAGATCAAACAGGGCTCTTGTGAGACCAAGCCGCTACTTCGGACACCCGCCTTGCGGATGCTAAAGCCAATAGCATGACTACTTTCCAAAAGAGAAATTTTTAACCCAACCATCCACAAAGGTTCCAAACAGGGTGACACAAGAAACGCAACACCACTTCAAGGTCCCACGGTGCCAACGGGGGCACAAATGGAGGTTGGATGTGCAGTACTCCTTTCACGAAGGTCCGAACTTCCGGAAAAGTTGCCAATTCTTTCTTGAAATAAACTTTATAAGGCCAAAACCGCACTTAAATGGAGCCCAACTTTAGGCCTGCACCCACACCTGCTTGCAAGAATGGAGAAGAACGACCCAGCTGAAAATCTTCCGTAGTAGCCTTCTTGGATTCACACCAAGACACCTATTGACTCCAAACACGGTGGTAAGGCTTTGCCGTTACTTCTTTTCTAGCCTGAAGAAGTGTGGAAATGACTTCACTGGGAATACCCTTTCTGGCTAGGATATGGCGGTCAACCGCCACGCCGTCAAACGCAGCAGCGGTAAGTTTTGATAGACGCCCGGATCTTGTTGTAACAGTTCCTCACGTAGAGGAAGAGGCCAGGGATCTTCTATGAGTAAATCCTAAAGAACTGGATACCAAGCCCTCCTCGTTTAGACCGGAACAATGAGGATCACCTGAACCTTTGTTCTTCTTACGTTTATCACCTTCAGAATAGTGAAAACGGAGAGAACACATACACCAACTGAAAACACCCAAGGTGTCCCGAGGACGTGCACTGCTATAGCTTGAGTGTCCTCTGACCTTGAACAATATCTCTGAGATCTCTCCTTGAGGCGAGACGCCAACATGTCCAATTGAAGCACTCCTCAAAGACTTGTCGCTTCAGTGAAAACTTCTCGATGACGACCGTATTTCTCCCTGATGGAGATCGCGTCTGCAGAGGAATCTATTTCTCCGTCGTTCCCATCCGGAACGAAGACTGCTAATATAGCGTTGACCAGTCTTTCCATGGAAAACTTTTTTCGGCATCTGCCATTGCCGCTTTGCTCCTTGTTCTGCCCTAGCGGCTTACTTACACCACTGCTGTCAAGTCGTCCGACAGAATTAACACGGGCAGATCACGAAGCATATGTTCATTGAAAATGGCTCTTAATTCAAGAAAGCTTATTACAGACAAGCTTCCCAGCTTGACCCTTTCCTCTGGAAATACTTCCCTTGCACGGACTGCTCCCCAGTCTTGGAGGTCTGCATGAATGGACACCAGGATCTCATCCTGGATTCCGAACCTTCGTCCCTCTAGGAGGTGAGACTGAGGCTACACCACAGGAGCGAAAATCTGGCCATTAAGATTATATTCCGGCGCATGCGCAGATGAGACCCGGACCACATTTCCAACTGGCCCCGTGAAAACCACTCTGGCATCTGACCTGCACACCGAAAAGCCTCCTAGGTCGCACCGATCTTCTTCATCAACGGAACATATTGAAGGATTGTCACAGCAAATCTGATCCGACGCCGGATCCTCCGACCTCTTTCCACAGGAACACACAGAACTTCAACCGTTCCGTATCTACTCTGATACCCACCTCCGACGCCTGCGTCGTTGGGAATAACAGCCTTCCCCTGTGTTGAAGAACAGTCAGAGAGAAAACAACTATTTGCCCCACTTGTGTCTTGACCTCGCCTTAATCAGGAGAGTGTCCCCGTACAGAACAACAATGGCTCTTACTATTGAAAGAATAGCATCCCACTGCCATCACTCCGGTGAAATGGCAAAGACAATCCTGGATATCCACCCAGGTAATCTGAATGCGGAGAACAACGCATTTAAACCTCTTAGTTTTTTTTTAAGTTTTTTTTTTTAAACAGGACAATTCCCTGAACCTGACGCACCTCTGGTATGGCGTCGCGTACTACCTCCCCTTCCAGAGGGGAAACGGCAAGATCTATTAGAAAAATCAGTGAGGGGAAACATATGTAACGCCAGAATGTCCCCCTTTGGATTCTATACTCAACTCGCGGGTCCTAGTCTATTCCAGGACTGACTAAAAAGTAGTAGACGAGTACCCACCAGAGTGGGCTCCAGCCAGATAGACTTCAGCGACATGTGGTGGATGTGGTAGAAACAGAAAACGACATCCGCTTCTGCGAACGTAACAAGGCTGCAGAACTCTTACCTTTTCACTGTCTGCACAGAAAAAGAAAAAAAGAACGGTATCGAACCGGTTAAAACGACTGCATCCCACAAAAGAATGCATCACCAACCATTGTGAAGGAGACTAACTCACGAAGTTAGATTTACCAGCAGTATCCGCCGAGACTGACTGAACTGAGGCATCCCCAAATAGCGGTACACCGTCCCAGGAAGAACTCCAGTATCTCTCGGAGTCAGCCTCAGCATTTCCCCGGCCACACCTCCTGTATATGCACTGTAGCCTGCCGCAATGCTATAGAGAAGAACCAACATAAGGAACATCCCCTCTCTTTTTAGGGTAATTCTATCGGATGCCTTTCCGAATATAAACACTCCCTCATGTACATGTAATGCAAATAAGCCCAAAGCATAGAAATAAAATGTCACTTAGCTTCCTGTATGCGATCCTTTGTGACAGGGCCCCATGTCGACCAGGAGTTGACTTTCACAGTATTCTATCCGCGGCGGGAAAAGAATAACCATTCGGACACCTTGAGAGGATCTGAGACCAACTCGTCACGGTCGACCTAGAGCTTTATCAACAGAGCAACCAGCACATGAAAAAAAATAAGGAATACTGTTACTTCAGCATTCATTATAAATCATAATATGAATATACATAATGAAATACACAATTACACACATCTCCTAAATATAAATATAAGCGGATTGTCCGGAACCTACGGGTCCCTAGTGACATTAATGTGTTCTGAATGTGTATGACCATGTACTGAATGCCCCAGGTGTGGATCTACCAGGAAACATTAAGGTCGACAGAAAACCTAGAATTCGTCGACAGCAGGGAGTAGTAATCAGGCAAAATAACATGCTTGCAACCCCGAGGGGTCTGAGGGAAGTATACCTAAATAATTTTAATAACACTCCCCCACAAATACTACCATGTCTGTGCTCGAGCTACAGGCCCATGGAAACATACCATACATATATACATAAAATAAGATTTTACTCACCGGTAAATCTATTTCTCGTAGTCCGTAGTGGATGCTGGGACTCCGTAAGGACCATGGGGATTAGCGGCTCCGCAGGAGACTGGGCACAACTAAAGAAAGCTTTAGGACTACCTGGTGTGCACTGGCTCCTCCCACTAAGACCCTCCTCCAGACCTCAGTTAGGATACTGTGCCCGGAAGAGCTGACACAATAAGGAAGGATTTTGAATCCCGGGTAAGACTCATACCAGCCACACCGTATAATTTGTGATACTATACCCAGTTAACAGTATGAAATATAACTGAGCCTCTCAACAGATGGCTCAACAATAACCCTTTAGTTAAGCAATAACTATAAACAATTATTGCAGACAATCCGCACTTGGGATGGGCGCCCAGCATCCACTACGGACTACGAGAAATAGATTTACCGGTGAGTAAAATCTTATTTTCTCTGACGTCCTAAGTGGATGCTGGGACTCCGTAAGGACCATGGGGATTATACCAAAGCTCCCAAACGGGCGGGAGAGTGCGGATGACTCTGCAGCACCGAATGAGCAACCTCTAGGTCTTCCTCAGCCAGGGTATCAAACTTGTAGACTCTTGCAAAAATGTTTGAACCCGACCAAGTAACAGCTCGGCAAAAGTTGTAAAGCCGAGACCCCTCGGGCAGCCGCCCAAGAAGAGCCCACTTTCCTCGTGGAATGGGCTTTTACAGATTTAGGGTGCGGCAGTCCAGCCACAGCATGTGCAAGTTGAATCGTGCTACAGATCCAGCGAGCAATAGTCTGCTTAGAAGCAGGAGCACCCAGCTTGTTGGGTGCATACAGGAGAAATAGCGAGTCAGTTTTCCTGACTCCAGCCGTCCTGGAAACATATACTTTTCAGGGCCCTGACTACGTCCAGTAACTTGGAATCCTCCAAGTCCCAAGTAGCCGCAGGCACCACAACAGGTTGGTTCACATGAAAAACTGATACCACCTTAGGAAGGAATTGGGAACGAGTCCTCAATTCCGCCTTAGCCATATAAAATACAGATAAGGGCTTTTGTATGACAAAGCCGCCAATTCTGATACAAGCCTGGCCGACGCCAAGGCCCACAGCATGACCACTTTCCACGTGAGGTATTGTAGCTCCACGGATTTAAGTGGCTCAACCCAATGCGACTTCAGGAAATCCAACACCACGTTGAGATCCCACGGTGCCACTTGAGGCACAAACGGGGGCTGACTATGCAGCACTCCCTTAACAAAAGTCTGAACTTCAGGCAGTGAAGCCAGTTCTATTTTGGAAGAAAATCGATAGAGCCGAAATCTGGACCCTAATGGAACCCAATTTTAGGCCCATAGTCACCACTGACTGTAGGAAGTGCAGAAATCGACCTAGCTGAAATTTCTCCTTTGGGGCCTTCCTGGCCTCACAGCACGCAATATATTTCCGCCATATGCGGTGATAATGGTTTGCGTTCACTTCTGTCCTAGCTTTAAATAGCGTAGGGATAACTTCCTCCGGAATGCCCTTTTCCTTCAGGATCCGGCGTTCAACCGCCAGGCCGTCAAACGCAGCCGCGGTACGTCTTGGAACAGACAGGCCCCCTGCTGCAGCAGGACCTGTCTGAGCGGCAGAGGCCATGGGTCCTCTGAGATCATTTCTTGGAGTTCTGGGTACCAAGCTCTTTTTTGGCCAACCCGGAACAATGAGTATAGTTCTTACTCCTCTCCTTCTTATTATTCTCATTACCCTGGGTAAGAGAGGCAGAGAAGGGAACACATACACCGACTGGTACACCCACGGTGTTACCAGAGCGTCCACAGCTATCGCCTGAGGGTCCCTTGACCTGGCGCAATATCTTTGTAGCTGTTTGTTGAGGCGGAACGCCATTATGTCCACCTGTGGCCTTTCCCAACGGTGTACAATCATTTGGAAGACTTCTGGATGAAGTCCCCACTCTCCCGGGTGGAGGTCGTGTCTTCTGAGAAAGTCTGCTTCTCAGTTGTCCACTCCGGGAATGAACACTGCTGACAGTGCTAACACATGATTTTCCGCCCATCGGAGAATCCTTGTGGCTTCTGCCATCGCCATCCTGCTTCTTGTGCCGCCCTGTCGGTTTACATGAGCGACCGCCGTGATGTTGTCTGACTGGATCAGCACCGGCCGGTGTTGAAGCAGGGGTCTAGCCTGACTTAGGGCATTGTAAATGGCCCTTTGTTCCAGAATATTTATGTGTAGGTAAGTCTCCTGACTTTTCCATAGCCTTGGAAGTTTCTTCCCTGTGTGACTGCCCCCCAGCCTCGAAGGCTGGCATCCGTGGTCACCAGGACCCAGTCCTGTATGCCGAATCTGCGGCCCCCTAGAAGATGAGCACTCTGCAGCCACCACAACAGGGACACCCTGGCCCATGGAGACAGGGTTATCCGCCGATGCATCTGAAGATGCGACCCGGACCACTTGTCCCACAGATCCCACTGGAAGATCCTTGCATGGGACCTGGCGAATGGAATTTCTTCGTAAGAAGCTACCATCTTTCCCAGGGCTCGCGTGCATTGATGCACCGACACCTGTATCTGTATTAGGAGGTCTCTGTCTAGAGACGACAACTCCTTGGACTTCTCCTCCAGGAGAAAACCTTTTTATCCTGTTCTGTGTCCAGAACCATACCCAGGAACAGTAGACGCATCGTAGGAACCAGCTGCGACTTTGGAATATTCAGAAAACAGCCGTGCTGTTGTAGCACTTCCCGAGATAGTGCTACTCCGACGAACAACTGCTCCCTGGACCTCGCCTTTATAAGGAGATCGTCCAAGTACGGGATAATTATTTCGGCCATTACCTTGGTAAATACCCTCGGTGCCGGGGACAGACCAACGGCAACGTCTGGAATTGGTAATGACAATCCTGTACCACAATTTTGAGGTACTCCTGGTGAAGAGGGTAAATAGGGACATGCAGGTAAGCATCCTTGATGTCCAGTGATACCATGAAATTCTCCAGGCTTGCAATAATCGCCCTGAGCGATTCCATTATGAACTTGAACCTTCGTATATAAGTGTTCAAGGCTTTCAATTTTAGAATGGGTCTCACCGAACCGTCTGGTTTCGGTACCACAACATTTTGGAATAGTAATCCCCGCCTTGTTGAAGGAGGGGCACCTTGATTTCACCTGCTGGAAGTACAGCTTGTGAATTGCCGCCAGTACTACCTTTCTCCGAGGCAGCAGGCAAGGCTGATGTGAGGCAACGGCGAGGGGGAGTCGCCTCGAACTCCAGCCTGTATCCCTGTGATACTATTTGCAGAACCTAGGGATCCACCTGTGGGCAAGCCCACTGGTCCCTGAAGTTCCCGAGACGCGCCCCTACCGCACCTGTCTCCACCTGTGGAGCCCCAGCGTCATGCGGTGGACTCAGAGGAAGCGGGGGAAGATTTTTGATCCTGGGAACTGGCTGCTGGTGCAGCTTTTTCCTTCTTCCCTTGTCTCTGTGCAGAAAGGAAGCGCCTTTGACCCGCTTGCTTTTCTGAAGCCGAAAGGACTGTACCTGAAAATACGGTGCTTTCTTAGGCTGTGAGGAAATCTGAGGTAAAAAAAATTTCTTCCCAGCTGTTGCTGTGGATACGAGGTCCCAGAGACCATCCCCAAACAATTCCTCACCCTTATAAGGCGGAATCTCCATGTGCCTTTTACAGGCAGCATCACCTGTTCACTGCCGGGTTTCTTATACCCTCCTGGCAGAATGGACATTGCATTAATTCTGGATGCCAGCCGGCAAATATCCCTCTGTGCATCCTTTATATATAAGACGACGTCTTTAATATGCTCTAAGTTAGCAAAGTATTATCCCTGTCTTAGAGTATTAATATTATCTGCCACGGTATCAGACCACGCTGCAGCAGCACTATTTATGCTGAGACAATTGCAGGTCTCAGTATATAACCTGAGTGTGTATATACAGACTTCAGGATAGCCTCCTGCTTTTTATCAGCAGGCTCCTTCAAGGTGGCCGTATCCTAAGACGGCAGTGCCACCTTTTTTGACAAACGTGTGAGCGCCTTATCCACCCTAAGGGATATCTCCCAACGTGACCTATCCTCTGGCGGGAAAGGGTACGACATCAGTAACTTTTTAGAAATTACCAGTTTCTTATCGGGGGAACCCACGCTTCTTTACACACTTCATTCATTCATCTGATGGGGGAACAAAACACTGGCTGCTTTTTCTCCCCAAAAATAAAACCCCTTTTATGTGGTACTTGGGTTCATGTCAGAAATGCGTAACACATTTTTCATTGCCGAGATCATGTAACGGATGTTCCTAGTGGATTGTGTATATGTCTCAACCTCGTCGACACTGGAGTCAGACTCCGTGTCGACATCTGTGTCTGCCATCTGAGGTAACGGGCGTTTTTCTGAGCCCCTGATGGCCTTTGAGACGCCTGGGCAGGCGCGGGCTGAGAAGCCGGCTGTCCCACAGCTGTTACGTCATCCAGCCTTTTATGTAAGGAGTTGACATTGTCGGTTAATACCTTCCACCTATCCATCCACTCTGGTGTTGGCCCCACAGGGGGCGACATCCCATTTATCGGCCTCTGCTCCACCTTCACGTAACCTTCCTCATCCAACATGTCGACACAGCCGTACCGACACACCGCACACACACAGGGAATGCTCTGACTGAGGACAGGACCCCACAAAGTCCATTGGGGAGACAGAGAGAGAGTATGCCAGCACACACCAGAGCGCTATATAATGCAGGGATTAACACTATAACTGAGTGATTTTTCCCCCAATAGCTGCTTGTATACATATATTGCACCTAAATTTAGTGCCCCCCCTCTCTTTTTAACCCTTTGAGCCTGAAAAACTACAGGGGTGAGCCTGGGGAGCTTTCTTCCAGCTGCACTGTGAAGAGAAAATGGCGCCAGTGTGCTGAGGGAGATAGCTCCGCCCCTTTTTCGCTGACTTTTCTCCCGCTTTTTTATGGAATCTGGCAGGGGTATTTATCACATATATAGCCTCTGGGGCTATATATTGTGATTATTTGCCAGCCAAGGTCTCAGGGCGCCCCCCCCCCCCAGCGCCCTGCACCCATCAGTGACCGGAGTGTGAGGTGTACATGAGGAGCAATGGCGCACAGCTGCAGTGCTGTGCGCTACCTTGGTGAAGACCGAAGTCTTCTGCCGCCGATTTTCCGGACTCTTCATGCTTCTGGCTCTGTAAGGGGGACGGCGGCGCGGCTCCGGGAACTAACACCAAGGTCGGGTCCTGCGGTCGATCCCTCTGGAGCCAATGGTGTCCAGTAGCCTAAGAAGCCCAAACTACCACCTGTTAGGTAGGTTCGCTTCTTCTCCCCTTAGTCCCTCGTTGCAGTGAGTCTGTTGCCAGCAGATCTCACTGTAAAATGAAAAACCTAAATATACTTTCTTTCTAGGAGCTCAGGAGAGCCCCTAGTGTGCATCCAGCTCAGCCGGGCGCAGAAATCTTAACGGAGGTCTGGAGGAGGGTCTTAGTGGGAGGAGCCAGTGCACACCAGGTAGTCCTAAAGCTTTCTTTAGTTGTGCCCAGTCTCCTGCGGAGCCGCTAATCCCCATGGTCCTTACGGAGTCCCAGCATCCACTTAGGACGTCAGAGAAATATATATACAGGTATGAGGTAGTTACACATGTTAATTTACCAGTAATAACAGTTGGTGCCGACAGGGACACCCACCTACTACTGTGGTTCCCAAACAGTGTTTACTTTTGATAAGCATACAACTACTGACCAGCTAATACTGCATCAACCTAATCAAGTACCCACAGGCGCCGGCGATGCCGACAGTGATCTCCACAGCCGGTTGTGTCGACATACGTGGACTTAAAATGCTATAGTGGGTATATCTGACAGGGAACCCACAGATATATAAGCACAACACAAAGATTATATGACCATTTCTAAAATAGTGCTATATTTCCTCTATAAAGCACTAACAAACTGTGCCCCCCCTCGTTTGTACTGTGTACATTGCTCTTGGCGGGGACATTGAGAAAATGGCACTGACCTCTGCTGTGAGGGCTAAGCCCCGCCCCTTCTCGGCGCGCTTCAGCCCCGTTACAAATATATATATATTTATGCTGGCAGGGGTCCGTATACAGTGCCTATGCACTGTATACCTACTTTGCCAGCTAGCCTAATCTGAGGTAAATATTGCCACCCATGCCCCCCCCCCCAGCACCCTTGGAAAGCCGTTGGTGTGTGGGAGCAATGGCGCGTAGCGCGACCGCTGCTATGCATATACTGGCGGGGGTATCGTACACAGTGCCCGGGCACCGAATATCGATCTTGTGCCAGTGGAAAGACCATCAGTAACATGCTGCCCAGGGCGCTCCCCCCCAGCGCCCTGCACCCTGTGAGTGCCGTTGGGGTGTGGGAGCACGGAGCGCAGCGCGACCGCTGCGCTGATACCTCCGTTACTGAAGTCTTCTGCCGTCACCGAAGTCTTCTGTTCTTCTAATACTCACCCGGCTTCTTTCTTCTGGCTTCTGTGAGGGGGGTGACGGCGCGGCTCCGGGAACAAGCAGCTAGGCCATAGTTACCGACATTCTAGCTGCTCTCTGCGGGAGAGAGCAGCCAGGTCGGCTCAGAGGGCGGGCAGGGGAGGCTGTGATGAAGAGGAGTGGGTGGGCCGGAGGCGGGATGGGGCGGAGCAAGGGCGGGACCACAATGATGCCTCCTTTAAGCCACGCCCCCGCTCTGTAATGCCGCGGTCACCGGCATTACACTGCAGGGGGCGTGGCTATGATGACGCGATTCTGCAAGAATCGCGTCATCGACTGCCCGGACCGCCCACTTTACACACTAAGTGGGCGGACGGGCAGGGGGGACCCCGCGAATCGGGAGTCTTGCCTGCTCTTCCGTGGGGCCGGGAGGGTCACCCGATTTTCGGGAGCCTCCCGGCCATTCCGGGAGAGTAGGCAAGTATGAGCTAGGCGAACCAAGTGATCGAACCCTCTTGAGCTAATGGTGTCCAGTAGCCTAAGAAGCAGAGCCCTTGAACTAAGAAGAAGTAGGTCTGACTTCTCTATCCTCAGTCCCACAATGCAGGGAGCCTGTAGCCAGCAGGTCTCCCTGAAAATAAAAAACCTAACAATAAAGTCTTTCCAGAGAAACTCAGTAGAGATCCCCTACTGTGTGTCCAGTCACTCCTGGGCACAGAGTCTAACTGAGGTCTGGAGGAGGGGCATAGAGGGAGGAGGCAGTTCACACCCATTCAAAGTCTTATAGTGTGGCCATGTCTCCTGCGGATCCCGTCTATACCCCCATGGTCCTTACGGAGTCCCCAGCATCCTCTAGGAAGTAGGAGAAATGAAATGATTTGCTACTGCTCAAGTTGGAGTCCAAGGAGATGATTCCATGAAGCTGTATTATGCAAGGCTATTTGGTTCTCCGCACAGCCTCTACTAGAAACCAGTGCTGTGTGAAGCGGTGGAGGTGGATGGTGTGTATGAGAGGAAAACCAAATCAGAAATTCAATTAGAGGTCTTCCAGTTGGCCCTCCTTAACTAGAAGCCATTTTAAAGTGATAATATTGATTTGTAATACAGAATCCCAAGGAAAAACAACATGAAACAAATACACCAAGTTTTTTGGAAGGTATACAACCCTGGGCGCTTGTATTCAATTATGCAAAAAACAATGAAGTACAGTCACAATTCAGAAGGTTTCAATATTGTCCTCATCAGTCGACTGTGTACTTGAGTTCAATTCAAGAAGGTGTAATACATGAAATAAAGAAAAAAAATATATATAGTGTAACACCGTTTTGAATAAAGTTATTTT
Organism: Pseudophryne corroboree; assembly: GCF_028390025.1. Classification (NCBI taxonomy): domain Eukaryota; kingdom Metazoa; phylum Chordata; class Amphibia; order Anura; family Myobatrachidae; genus Pseudophryne; species Pseudophryne corroboree. The sequence continues at coordinate 560,053,939 of NC_086445.1, forward strand.
CCTCATGATTTTTATAACACAATGTGATTCTGTATATGACGTTTTATCCAATATTAGCCAAAGCGTACCCCACTCACTATGAAAATGATGTGGATTAAACACATAAAGGTATCTTTAGTCAATAAAGGATAGCGTACCCCACTCACAGTGTGATGGATGATATGAAGCTCATCAAGGTATCTTTCTTGTGGAATTTGGGACTTGTCCTCCAACCCAGATTTTGAATCCACGTATACCCAAAACAGAGAAAACAATCCCCAATGTGTAGTATCATTTTCATAACCACTCTTTCCTCGTGATTTTTATAACACAATGTAACTCTGTATATGACGTTTTATCCAATATTAGCCAAAGCGTACCCCACTCACTATGCGAATGATGTGGAGTAAACACATAAAGGTATCTTTAACCGATAAAGGATGGCGTATCCCACTCACAGTGTAATGGATGATGTAAAGCTCATCAAGGTATCTTTCTTGTGAAATTCGGGACTTGTCCTCAAACCCAGATTATTTTGATCCACGTATACCCAAAACAGAAAAAACAATCCCCAATGTGTAGTATAATTTTCACAAACATATGGGTCACACAATGACTATAGGATAACGTACTTAGATTCAATATCTTGTAATTTAGGAAATAAGCGTACCCCACTCACACAATTGGAATAGTTTCTATACACATCAAGGTATCTTTTGTAAACTTGTATTCAAGGACATAGAATGCGTACCCTACTCACAGTGTTGTGCGGGATTTGCAAAGCCCATCAAGGTTTCTTTCACTTTTAAATTCCGCTCAAGAAAAAAGGCTGGATTTTCTTAAAAACCATAAAAATGTATTGCACAAAGCCCCAAACAGTAGGGGAAAAGTTCCAATATGACAGTAAACACAATAAAATTCCCAAAAATTAAAAACATAAACCATCCATGCTAAAACTCTGGGGTATATATCCAAAAAAACCAATGAGCCAGTAATTTTAACTAGAGATTACCTGATCCAGAGTTTAGCTGTGTTTCGTGGATGGGAGAAAAAAGCTGGCTGTCCACACTCCTTTTTGTCAGGATCAGGTAATCTCTAGTTAAAATTACTGGCTCATTGGGTTTTTTTTGAGACGCCATCCTTTATCGATTAAAGATACCTTTATGTGTTTACTCCACATCATTCGCATAGTGAGTGGGGTACGCTTTGGCTAATATTGGATAAAAATTCATATACAGAGTTACATTGTGTTATAAAAATCACCCCTGGGTGACACCTAAATTTACACACACACCCTCCTCTCCCTGGCACAAACCCGCCCGCTATACTTACGGTTGGGATGCGGGTTATCCAGATTCCAGCGTCGGCATTCCGACTACTGGGATCCTGACAGCTGGCATCTTAACTGCACCCTGAGTATTTGGTAGTTCAGCTAGAAATTACCTTTCATAAATATTTGCTTTCATGTTTCAAAAACCAGTGACAGAAATAATAAATCTTGAAATAACTGATGCAAAAGCCTATCCCCTATTACGTTTGAACAGGTCGCGCTGCACTGCTGGTCACTCTCTCTTCCAGTATTCCGGAATGGTCGGCATTCCGACCAACGGGTTCTAGTCCCACTCTATGTGCGGTCGCCCCCGAACCTGCAGCGTGGCAAGTGCTGCGAGCCCGCAAGGGGCTTGTTGCACTTGCCTCCCCCCCGCCGGCATTCCACTGCCAAGATAACGGCAGAGGTATGCTTCGCCATTGCGCCAGTCACGCAATACACTCCCGTTTCAATGAAGTAATTGTGATACACATGACTATCTTCTTTTCTGATAAGTGGCCAACTTACCTGAAATCATTTTTCTTGAAGTATAATTCTATTTTATATGAGTGCAACCATTAAAATAAGATTTTACTTACCGGTAAATCTATTTCTCGTAGTCCGTAGTGGATGCTGGGGACTCCGTAAGGACCATGGGGAATAGCGGGCTCCGCAGGAGACTGGGCACTCTAAAGAAAGATTTAGTACTATCTGGTGTGCACTGGCTCCTCCCTCTATGCCCCTCCTCCAGACCTCAGTTAAGGAAACTGTGCCCGGAAGAGCAGACATTATAAGGAAAGGATTTTGGAATCTCGGGTAAGACTCATACCAGCCACACCAATCACACCGTACAACTTGTGATACACTTATCCAGTCAACAGTATGAACAACAACAGGGCATCAACAATGGATGCCAACATAACATAACCCATTATTAAGCAATAACTATGTACACGTATTGCAGAAAGTCCGCACTTGAGACGGGCGCCCAGCATCCACTACGGACTACGAGAAATAGATTTACCGGTAAGTAAAATCTTATTTTCTCTGACGTCCTAGTGGATGCTGGGGACTCCGTAAGGACCATGGGGATTATACCAAAGCTCCCAAACGGGCGGGAGAGTGCGGATGACTCTGCAGCACTGAATGGGCAAACTCAAGGTCCTCCTCAGCCAGGGTATCAAACTTGTAGAATTTTGCAAATGTGTTTGAACCCGACCAAGTAGCAGCTCGGCAAAGCTGTAATGCCGAGACCCCTCGGGTAGCCGCCCAAGAAGAGCCCACCTTCCTAGTGGAATGGGCTTTCACTGATTTTGGATGCGGCAACCCAGCCGCAGAATGAGCCTGCTGAATCGTGTTACAGATCCAGCGGGCAACGGTTTGCTTTGAAGCAGGAGCACCCAACTTGTTGGGGGCATATAGGATAAACAGCGAGTCAGTTTTCCGGACTCCAGCCGTTCAAGCTACATAAATCTTCAAAGCCCTGACTACATCTAGTAACCTGGAATCCTCCAAGTCACGAGTAGCCGCAGGCACTACAATAGGTTGGTTCAAATGAAAAGATGACACCACCTTTGGCAGAAATTGGGGACGAGTCCGCAATTCTGCCCTGTCCATATGAAAAACCAGACAGGGGCTTTTACATGACAAAGCCGCCAATTCTGACACACGCCTAGCCGAGGCTAATGCCAATAGCATGACTACCTTCCACGTGAGATACTTTAGCTCCACGGTCTTAAGTGGTTCAAACCAGTGGGATTTTAGGAAACCTAACACCACGTTGAGATCCCAAGGTGCCACTGGTGGCACAAAAGGGGGCTGAATATGCAGCACTCCCTTAACAAACGTCTGAACTTCAGGAAGAGACGCCAGTTCCTTTTGAAAGAAAATGGATAGGGCCGAAATCTGGACCTTTATGGATCCCAACTCCAAGCCCATAGTCACTCCAGACTGTAGAAAGTGCAGAAATCTGCCCAGTTGGAATTCCTCTGTAGGGGCCTTCCTGGCCTCACACCAAGCAACATATTTTCGCCATATGCGGTGATAATGCTTTACTGTCACGTCCTTCCTAGCCTTTATCAGCGTAGGAATAACTTCCTCCGGAATGCCTTTTTCCGCTAGGATCCGGCGTTCAACCGCCATGCCGTCAAACGCAGCCGCGGTAAGTCTTGGAACAGGCAGGGCCCCTGTTGCAACAGGTCCTGTCTGAGAGGCAGAGGCCATGGGTCCTCTATGAGCATTTCTTGCAATTCCGGGTACCAAGGTCTTCTTGGCCAATCCGGAACAATGAGTATTGTTCTCACTCCTCTTCTTCTTACGATTCTCAGTACCTTGGGTATGAGAGGAAGAGGAGGGAACACATAGACCGACTGGAACACCCACAGTGTTACCAGGGCGTCCACAGCTATCGCCTGAGGGTCTCTTGACCAGGCGCAATACCTTTTTAGTTTTTTGTTGAGACGGGACGCCATCATGTCTACCTGTGGCAGTTCCAATCGATTCGTAATCTGAATGAAGACTTCTTGATGAAGTCCCCACTCTCCCGGGTGGAGGTCGTGTCTGCTGAGGAAGTCTGCTTCCCAGTTGTCCACTCCCGGAATGAACACTGCTGAAAGTGCTTGTACGTGATTCTCCGCCCACCGAAGAATCCTGGTGGCTTCCGCCATCGCGACTCTGCTTCTTGTGCCGCCCTGGCGGTTTACATGAGCCACCGCGGTGATGTTGTCTGACTGAATCAGCACCGGTTTGTTGCGAAGCAGGGGCTCCGCTTGACTCAGGGCGTTGAATATGGCCCTTAGTTCCAGGATATTTATGTGCAGACAAGTTTCCTGACTTGACCACAACCCTTGGAAGTTTCTTCCCTGAGTGACTGCCCCCCACCCTCGGAGGCTCGCATCCGTGGTCACCAGGACCCAGTCCTGTATGCCGAATCTGCGGCCCTCGAGAAGGTGAGCACTCTGTAGCCACCACAGAAGAGACACCCTGGCCCTGGGGGACAGGGTGATCAGCCGATGCATCTGAAGATGCGATCCGGACCATTTGTCCAACAGATCCCATTGAAAGATCCTCGCATGTAACCTGCCGAAGGGAATGGCTTCGTACGATGCCACCATCTTTCCCAGGACTCGCGTGCAGTGATGCACCGACACCTGTTTCGGTTTTAAGAGGTCTCTGACTAGAGTCACAAGCTCTTGAGCCTTCTCCGTCAGGAGAAACACCTTCTTCTGGTCTGTGTCCAGAATCATGCCCAGAAAGGGCAGACGCGTCGTAGGAATCAGCTGCGACTTTGGGATATTCAGAATCCAGCCATGCTGTTGCAACACTTCCTGTGAGTGCGCCACGCTGATCTGCAACTGCTCCCTCGACCTCGCCTTTATGAGGAGATCGTCCAAGTATGGGATAACTGTGACTCCTTGCTTTCTCAGGATCACCATCATTTCTGCCATTACCTTGGTAAATATTCTCTGTGCCGTAGACAGGCCAAACGGCAACGTCTGGAATTGGTAATGACAGTCCTGTACCACAAATCTGAGGTACTTCTGATGAGGCGGATAAATGGGGACATGCAAGTAAGCATCCTTGATGTCCAGAGACACCATAAAATCCCCCTCTTCCAGGCTTGCAATGACCGCTCTGAGCGATTCCAATTTGAACTTGAATCTTTTCAGATAAATGTTCAGGGACTTTAAATTTAATATATGTCTGACCGAACCTTCCGGTTTCGGTACCACAAACATTGTGGAATAGTATCCCGTCCCCTGTTGAAGAAGGGGAACCTTTACCACCACTTGCTGGAGAAATAGCTTGTGAATTGCCGCTACCACTACTTCCCTTTCTATGGGGGAAGCTGGCAGGGCCGATTTTAGGTAACGTTGAGGGGGCATCACCTCGAATTCCAGCTTGTATCCCTGAGACACAATCTGTATAGCCCAGGGATCCACCTGTGAGCGAACCCACTGGTGGCTGAAATTTCGGAGACGCGCCCCCACCGCTCCTGGCTCCACCCGTGGAGCCCCAGCGTCATGCGGTGGATTTAGTGGAAGCCGGGAAGGACTTCTGTTCCTGGGAACTAGCTGTAAGGTGCAGCTTTTTTCCTCTGCCCCTGCCTCTAGCAAGAAAGGAAGCACCTCTGACCTTCTTGCTTCTTTGTGCGCGAAAGGACTGCATTTGGTAATACGGTGCTTTCTTCGGTTGTGAGGGAATATATGGCAAAAAGTTTGACTTCCCAGCATTAGCTGTGGAAACCAGGCCCGAGAGACCGTCCCCAAACAATTCCTCACCCTTGTAAGGTAACACCTCCATGTGTTTTTTGGAGTCGGCATCACCTGTCCACTGCCGAGTCCACAGGACCCTCCTGGCAGAAACTGACATTGCATTAATTCTAGAGCCCAGTAGGCAAATGTCCCTCTGGGCATCCCTCATATATAGGACAGTGTCTTTTATATGCCCCAGGGTCAGCATAATGGTATCCCTGTCTAAGGTATCCATTTCCTCAGACAGATTATCTGTCCACGCTGCTACAGCACTACACATCCACGCCGACGCAATTGCCGGCCTCAGTAGAGTCCCTGAATGTGTATAAACAGATTTCAGGATACTTTCCTGCTTTCTATCTGCAGGATCCTTTAGGGTGGCCGTATCCTGCGACGGCAGGGCCACCTTCTTAGATAAACGTGTCAGAGCTTTATCTACCCTAGGGGAGGATTCCCAGCGCACCCTGTCTTCTGGCGGGAAAGGGTACGCCATAAGTAACCTTTTGGAAATCAGGACTTTCTTATCTGGGGAATCCCACGCTCTTTCACATAACTCATTTAACTCATGTGAAGGGGGAAAAGTCACCTCTTGCTTTTTCTCCCCATACATATAAACCCTCTTGTCAGGGACAGGGTTTACCTCTGATATGTGTAAAATATCCTTCATCGCTATAATCATGTAACGTATAGCTTTTGTCATTTTTGGTTGCAATTTTGCATCATCGTCGTCGACACTGGAGTCAGAATCCGTGTCGACATCTGTGCCAACCATTTTGGATAGTGGGCGCTTTTGAGACCCTGAGGGCCTCTGCGCTGTAGGATCAGGCATGGGTTGAGACCCTGACTGTCCCGAGGTATCAGCTTTATCCAACCTTTTATGTAAGGAGTTTACATTATCATTTAACACCTTCCACATATCCATCCAATCAGGTGTCGGCACCGTCGGCGGCGACACGTCAGTCAACTGCACTTGCTCTGCCTCCACATAGCCCTCTTCGTCAAACATGTCGACACACGCGTACCGACACACCACACACACAGGGGAAGCTCTAAATGAGGACAGGACCCCCACAAGACCTTGGAGAGACAGAGAGAGAGTCTGCCAGCACACACCCCAGCGCTATATAACCCAGGGATTACACAGTAATTTAGTGTTTACCCAGTAGCTGCTGTATTATGATTTATGCGCCTAAATTTATGTGCCCCCCCTCTCTTTTTACCCTTCTACCGTGATTCTGCAGGGGAGAGCCTGGGGAGCTTCCTCTCAGCGGAGCTGTGGAAGGAAAATGGCGCTGGTGAGTGCTGAGGAAGAAGGCCCCGCCCCCTCAATGGCGGGCTTCTGTCCCGCGATTTTTAGTAAAATAAATGGCGGGGGCTCATACATATAACAGTGTGCCACTGTTTATATGCAGCATTCGCCAGGAGGTATCTAATTGCTGCCCAGGGCGCCCCCCCCTGCGCCCTGCACCCTACAGTGACCGGAGTGTGTGGGTTAGTGTGGGCGCAATGGCGCACAGCTGCAGTGCTGTGCGCTACCTCATGTGAAGACAGGAGTCTTCTGCCGCCGATTTCGATGTCTTCTCCGCTTCTGCTGGCTTCTGGCTCTGCGAGGGGGACGGCGGCGCGGCTCCGGGAACGGACGACAAGGTCAGGTCCTGTGTTCGATCCCTCTGGAGCTAATGGTGTCCAGTAGCCTAAGAAGCGCAACCTAGCCGCAGTTAGTAGGTTTGCTTCTCTCCCCTCAGTCCCTCGTAGCAGAGAGTCTGTTGCCAGCAGAAGCTCTCTGAAAATAAAAAACCTAACTAAAATACTTTCTTATTAGCAAACTCAGGAGAGCTCACTAAAAGCACCCAGTTCTGTCCGGGCACAGATTCTAACTGAGGTCTGGAGGAGGGGCATAGAGGGAGGAGCCAGTGCACACCAGATAGTACTAAATCTTTCTTTAGAGTGCCCAGTCTCCTGCGGAGCCCGCTATTCCCCATGGTCCTTACGGAGTCCCCAGCATCCACTAGGACGAGTGAGAGATTGTAAATTAAACACCTTAGTGCAGAGTTTCCCAAACTCTGTCATTATAGTCCAGGTTTTAAGGACATCCATGTTAGAGCACATGTAACTTAATTAGCACCTCAGGTAATTTGATTTAACAATCAGGACTCACGCATTAATATGCTTAGTGCTTGGCTTGTAATGGTGAAGTTTGGGAAAGTCTGCCTTAGCGTTTAGGTTAGTACCCAATGAAGTTTTTTTTCTCTTCTCTTTTGAGTAATTTTAACCAGAAAAAAGAACTTGTCGGAAAACACGTGGATCGGCGGAATAGGCGTCAATCTACGTGCTTCTGTCGGAAACGGGGCCAAATCCGTGAGGTTTTGGCCCCCTTTCCGAAAATCTCAATACGACTTTCCGAAAATCTCAAAACGACTTTAAAAAAGTTGGATTGAGCAGGGTGTCCCCCCAACCAGGCTCCTTACTCCCGGCAGCGCCTGCCGCCGCAGACATGTCTCCCCACCGCCAGCTCCCCCTGCCGGCCGCTGCTGTCAGCTCCCCCCGTCGCCTGCCGATGTCAGCTTCCCTCGCTGCTGCTGTCAGCGCACCCGGCAGCCGCTGAAAGCAGCAACAGCAGGGCAGGACACTGGGAACAATCCAAATCCGACAGTTGGATTTGGCCATTCATTGAATAGCCCTTGTCGGATCCATTACGACAAATGCATGTCGGAATGGATCTAACACTTATTGAATATACCCCATAAGAGGACTAAAGGAAGGAGAGACTTCTCTATCCATCTTTTACTTATTTTTGGTGGACTATCAGTGAGCGCTATTTATCAATATTGTTACTGATGCTTTCGTTTACTTGTGTATTTTTTGGGGGAGTACATATATTGAGAATAGCGTCCTGTTTGCATAGCGTTATATTAGACCTTGTTTACCTGTATTGTTACTTGTTGATTTGCCTGTAATGGATTAGGTAATGAAGATTTGTCAAGTAAAACACAAAAAAAATATGTGCAATTTGTGCAATCTGGTCCACTGACATATCCCACCCTATATGTTCAACAATTACTGCATGCAGCTTACAGGTCATATATTGCAACAACTGTTTGTTTAACAAGTTTTTACTTTGTCATAGGTGTTCATGTAGGAACTAGTAATACATTTCACTGGTGCCAAAACATGAACTGGAAGCCTCAGCATGAATTAAAAAGCAAAGGCTTGGGAATACAGCTTTCTATGATGTACTGCTATGACCAGTTACTATATAAAATACGCACTAAATATAATGCCGTATGTACAAATACTTCAAAATTTTATGGAGGTCCAAACTTACATGTTATCATTTAGCTTTTCCAGGGTGAGATCCACAGCTGCCTCAAGTTTATAACGGAGTCGATCCTGTAGATCAGTGAAACCACCGAGAGGAGTCTGTGTGAAAGTAACTTTCTGGCAGGCCTGCAATTGTTCAGCCAGGTTACTCAATGTGCTTATTAAGGGCTCACACTCCATTAGGACATGTTTCCATTCCTCTTGCTGCTGTTCTATAACATCAAAGCACTGTCTAAGGGACTGCTGTGCAGAAAGAAGTGCCGCAACCTCCGACATGCTGGAATGGAAAGAACTGAATCTCAGTCCTTTTTATCCTACATATAAAAGCAGTAACAGATATTGTAAGTGTAACACAACAATAAACATTGGCTACTCCTACAGTAGTAATGTCTTAACCCAGAGTTTAACAAACTCCATTACAGTCCAGATGGTTAAATCAAATTGATTATGGCATGGATATCCTTAAAACCTGGACTGTAATGATGGAGTTTGGGAAACTGTCTTAAACATATATTATTCCAAGAAGTATGTACCAGGTGAATCCTAATGATTCCTTTAATAGATCTAAGTATTCAAGAAAAGATAAAATATACGACAACTTGTTTTTTTTGTGGGTTTTTTTAATTGTATGTAGTTCAATGATACTTAAAAGGAGATATATATGACCTATCGCACAGGTTTGTGTCACCTGCACATATTTTGTGTATTCAGGTCATTATAATGTATCAAAATCAGTCAAGTTTCTTGTCACAGGTTAAGCTACCACAGACACAAAACACTTAGAAGAGAAAAACCAGTGTCTATATCTGGTGCACTAACTGGTTATAAGATGCATAAGAAAGATGACCAAATCGGAGGTTTGCTAGGTAGTGAAATCAATCACATATATATTGGTTTTCAAACAAAATGGTTATTAGATTTTTTTTCACCTGTGCATACACATTTTAAGTACTCTCATTTCTCCATCTGCAAACATGTTTGGGTATTTTTTTTATATATTGTAGTAATGTACTAAGATAACGTTCAATAAACCTAGCATTGGTAGACGCCTAAACATTAGATAGCTTTCCAACTCCATTTTTTTATTTAATTTTTTTGCTGTTTAAGTATTCTGCCTGATTTCTTTGTAATTATACCATATGTAAAATGACCAGTTATTTTTTGGACGCTGCATTTGGGTGTTGTCAACATATTCATTGGGCAGTAGTTACATGCGAGACATTCATTAAACAGCTTTAGCCTAATTTAGTCAGTTTTTTTATTTTTTTATTAACATTTTTCATTGGTATGGTGAGTACAGACATAGTTAAAATTTAGTGATATATAAATGCTAAAGCGAATACCAAAATACAGGTAATTAATTCCAACAGACACTGTATAAATATATTTCATCTAGCAGAAAATCTTAACAAAAAATACAAATAAAATACTAATTTACAACACCAAAGTTATAGGTTTTTCTCGAAAAGTAGAGAATAGAAACATAGAAACACAAGAGAAAGAAAGAAAGCAGGGAAGAAAATGAATCTGTCCGAAAGGTGTGGGGAAAGACCGTGGTTAGACATACTGTAAGGCTCTGTATGGATGACAACAATACTCTTACGTTAAAGAGCAAGATATGCACTTTGCATGAATATCAACTAAGGTTGCGCAATAGGGAGCACAAAGTATTTACAAAAACTTTCATGATTTGCGCAGAAGTCGTAGTAGAAAGACAGTATTTATCCCATTATTTTATGAAATTTTTCAACACCTTTTTAAATATTTAGAGGGGCAATATGTCATTCAAAATTCAAATATAGATTTAACCAAAGCAAGTGAAGGAGGATTCAGAGAGAAACATTCCTTTAGGACCGATTTTCTAGCTAATGTTATTACTACCAATAGAAACAGAACATATTTCTCAGGCAGAGAGACCTGTGCCCAAACCTCGAGGTTGACTAACAGTAACCGTTCCCATGAGAACGAGAAGACCACTCCCGTTAATTGTACCAGAACTTTTTTTATTAATGTGCATTTCCATATATTTTGGATAAAGGTTGCAGAACTAGGCAGTTTGGGCAAATGCTTTAACTCTCTGGTGAGAAATGATGTCTTTGAGTATAAAGACGCATAAAGGTTGCAACTGTTGATAATAAACTATCAAAAGAGGTAAAGTCAGGGAAATCAGTAGACCTGGCCTTCTAGACTTTCGCCCACAATTGTTTAACATTAGAAGGCAGTAAATCACCATATAACAAATGTAGGCGGTACAGAGAGCGTAATGGCCATTGCGTCACAGGTATCATCAGAGTTTACTATGTATTTATTAAAGTACACAGAACAAATAAGTGCAGTAAAGTGGTGCACTGCAGACTCCACTAGTTTATGTTAAAGATTTAAAAAAAATCTTTATTATTTACTATTTTAAAAAACAAAGAATCTCTAAAATAAAGCGAAATATGAAAAAATAAGAAATAGATGATTAGAATATTTTGGTTAAATTGTATCCAAATATTTTATTACATGATATCTATTTATACGGTAATGATACTGGGTAATTAGCTCAGTAGATGGATGGGATGTTTCCACACACAGTTTTATCGGTGAATAACATAAATAATGCTTTACTGTCAGCAGAAACAAAACAAAAACAACCTAAACATCATTAAGGGCACTGACTCACTGCTTTGCCCCTGACTATTCTCAGGCAGCTAGTCTGCAATCAAGGAGCCTAATTCAGATCTGATCGCAGCAGCACATTTGTTAGCTAATGGGCAAAACCATGTGCACTACATGTGGGGCAGATATAACATGTGCAGAGAGAGTTAGATTTGGGTGGGTTATATTGTTTCTGTGCAAGGTAAATACTGGCTGCTTTATTTTTACACTGCAATTTAGATTTCAGTTTGAACACACCACACCCAAGTCTAATGGGCCCTACACACTCGTAGATCCGCCACCGAGCTCCCCAACGGCAGATACAGCCGACCCGGTGGCGGGGGAGAGGTGACGGGGGAAGTGAAGTTTCTTCACTTCCCCCCGTCACCCGGCTCCATAGCACTGCATGCTAATATGGAAAATCTCGTCCATATTGGCCTGCATGCATAAGCGATGGGGCACCAACGATTAACGAGCGCCGGGCCGCGCATCGTTAATTGTTGGTGCCTACATACTGCACAATATGAACGAGTTCTCGTTCATTAATGAACGAGAACGTTCATATCGTGCAGTATTATCTGCCAGTGTGTAGGGCCCTTAACTCTCTCTGCACAGGTTATATCTGCCCCCCCTGCAGTGCAGATGGGCCCTCATTCCGAGTTGTTCGCTCGCTAGCCGATTTTCGCAGCAGTGCACACGCTAAGCCGCCGCCCTCTGGGAGTGAATCTTAGCTTAGCAGAATTGCGAACGAAAGATTCGCAAAATTGCGAATAGAAATTTCTTAGCAGTTTCTGAGTAGCTCGAGACTTACTCTGCCACTGCGATCAGTTCAGTCAGTTTCGTTCCTGGTTTGACGTCACAAACACACCCAGCGTTCGCCCAGGCACTCCCCCGTTTCTCCAGCCACTCCCGCGTTTTTCCCAGAAACGGCAGCGTTTTTTCACACACACCCATAAAACGGTCAGTTTCCGCCCAGAAACACCCACTTCCTGTCAATCACACTCCGATCACCAGAACGAAGAAAAAACCTTGTAATGCCGTGAGTAAAATACCAAACTTCTTAGCAAATTTACTTGACGCATCCGCAGTGCGAACATTGCGCATGCACAGTTAGCGGAAAATCGCACTGATGCGAAGGAAAATAACAAACGAACAACTCGGAATGAGGGCCATGGCTTTGCCCATTAGCTAACAAATTTGCTGCTGTGGTCAGATCCGGATTAGGCCCAATGTCTCTTCAAGTAGAGTATATCACAGGCCCAGTCTGGTTTGGCTGCCAAACCTACTCACAGACAGTCTCATTGGCCTGATTTTTCTCCCAGCAATATTTCATATTTATTTATTTATTAACAGTTTCTTATATAACACAGCAAATTCCGTTGCGCTTTACAATTGGACACAGTGATAACATAAAACAAAACAATTGCAAATAACAGTGAAAACCCAAGACTGGGCAATAACAGACAGTCATAGATAGGAAGGCCCTGCTTAAAAGCTTACAATCTATAGGATACGATACATATATTAGCTCAGTCGCAGAGTCCCACAGTCTGGCATGATTCTTTTCAGGTAACTCACAGTTTTTAAAGTTTTAGGGTTCTCCCTACCTCCTGTAGGCATGAACCCTGGCTTCCTAGCCTCCAGACAAACTGGACTCTCACAGCAATCCCAACATGGACTGCCTGACTACTCAAGCCTCACCTGGGCTCTGTGCAAAATGCAGCCTCTAGGTGTAGACACACCTCCTTTTTGTTCCTTGTGTGGGTGGACCCTCCAGCCACACACTAACTAGAATGTTTGTCAATGCCATCCTTGGTGATACTGCCATACAGCCCCCTCCCCATCTCAAAAATCCCTGGGTTAAGCAACATGGGACGAGGCATTCTCATGATGAAGTCCCGCTTCACTCTTCTCATGAGGCCATCCTCTGCATCCAAGATCATGCAGGCTCTTGTAATCTATGGTCTCATCATCCAAGTACCTGCATCTCTTCCTTTTTTTCCATCACTTTATGGTAACACTTGAACTCCTTGCTTTCTAGATAAAGCACTTGAGATTCATTCTTGGATACTATGTTGGGCCTAAGAGTTTGAGGTACCTTGTCCCAAAGTACCATTCTTCATCTCCATTCTTGTCAACTGCATCAAAATCCAGCAAGTTTTTTTCCCTCAGAATCTTCTGGTTCAGACAAAGAACAGCTTCTTTGTTTCTTTTTAAGAGAATAAAGGTTTATCCTGCTTAAACCTCTTAAAGGCACACTCAGTGGCCAACTTCTCCTTGAAACATTTTTAACCTTCAGCCTTATAGCACTGTACGGACTATTGGCATACTTCACTGGTAACTCATCTTCTTTCAAAGGGAGGAATTCAATTGTTTTAGGCGTTGGCAGCCACTAGATAGCGCCCGGCGGAGCAATTTAATTGTTGCTCTGTTCGGGCACAAACAGCTGCTTGTGACGGCATTTCAGCTCGCAGCCACCCTGTGCTGGTGAGCTGAAATGAGCGAGAAGTGATTTGTTTGGGTGCCCATATGGCACTTTTCAAGTCGTGCCCAGCACTTTGGTCAGGTTTACATTTTACGCGGCTAAACCCAGGCTGTCTGCGCGTGATCGTCACAAAAATATGTTTTTGCATATCACCCCCCCAGATTTCCTGTCACTGTAGAAGGCAGATTGGGCACTATAAACAACTGAATCGTCCCCACAGAGTCACTATTATCCTGAGTGCCACCAGCATCACAATCTTCAGACCTTGGCTTTATGTCAGAAGACGCACTGGTACTACCATTCTCAGATTCTGTACTCTCTTCTCCATATAACATGCCTGAATGTTTATTCCAATGACCCACAATCGTCATTTCAGGATTTTGATAGGTATCTGCCACTTCACGAAGGCTCATATCTTTCAGGTATTCTTGAGCATCTGCTTTTTGGCCCTTGAAACGATGATGAATAACTTCAACAAGTTCCATCAGCACAAGTTGAAGTTTACTCTCTACAGATGTCTTTATTTTGAAATTCGACTTAGCTAGTCTACTTGCTTCAAACTTTGTAGTGTGACACAACTTCACTTCCTCACAAATTTAGCTGCACTGCAAGTTCCATCCGAGATGCAGGAATGCATAGTTTCACCTACAGAAACATTACTCTTCACAAGACTGTCAACATTAACTTTCTGTAAGGCTCTGCTTTCTTCTGCAAAATTGTGTGACCTGGTCACATTCACATCACTCTCCTCACATGGCGACTACAGTCTCATCCTGGGAAGCCATCAATATCTCTGTAGACTACTATCCTGTACCTTTGACTCACTGTATTGTTCAGTCCTTTATGGCCAACTTTAGCCAAAGCTTTTTTTCTGGAACTGTACCATTTTTGGGAAGACATCACACCTTTAGCTATAATGGGAAGTTGAATGCCACCGCAAGGTACTTCACCCACTTCTGCAAGCCAGTCTTTTATGGCATTTCCCAGTTTTGAAACTTCAGTCCCTTCTTTGTCAAATTACTGCTGATGGACATCATCTTTCTGGAACATCTTACTATGTTCAAGCACTTCAGTTTGCTGTTCATTACACAAAACACTTTGCATTGGTAGCATATCACTATTCACGCCGGCCTTATCAGGCTCAACCTGTAGTAACTGCTACATGTATTTATGTTTTTCTGTCACACTAGCTTCAATGAAGACATCAGACGCCATTTTCGGTGAGGAATCCAATTTCTGTCAGCGCAGTCACCAGATCTCAACCCCATTGAGCTGTTGTGGGAGCAGCTTGACTATTCCATGCGAGAAATTGCCAAGAAACTGAACATTTCCTACAACAGTGTGTACTACTCCCTTCAGACTGCACAAACAGGCTCTAACCAGAGTAGAAAGAGAAGTGGGAGGCCCCGGTGCACAACTGAGCAAGAAGACAAGTACATTAGAGTCTCTAGTTTGAGAAAAAGACATCTCACAGGTCCTCAACTGGCAGCATCATTAAATGGTACCCGCAAAACGCCAGTGTCAACGTCTACAGTGAAAAGGTGACTCCAGGATGCTGGCCTTCTAGGCAAAGTGGCAAAGAAAAATCCATATCTGAGACTGGCCATTAAAAGGAAAAGATTAATATGGACAAAAGAACACAGACATTGGACAGAAGAAGATTGGAAAAAAAGTGTTATGGACAGACGAATCAAAGTTTGAGGTGTTTGGATCACACAGAAGAACATTTGTGAGACGCAGAACAAGTGAAAAGATGCTGGAAGAGTGACTGAAGCCATCTGTCAATCATGGTGGACGTAAGGTGATGGTCTGAGGCTGCTTTGGTGCTGGTAAAGGGGGAGATTTGTACAAGGTAAAAAGTATTTTGAATAAGGAAGGCTATCACTCCATTTTGCAATGCCATGCCATACCATGTGGACAGCGCTTGATTGGATCCAATTTCCTCCTACAACAGGACAATGACCCAAGCATACCTCCAAATTATGCAAGAAGCAGGCAGATGGTATTTTGTCTGTAATGGAGTGGTCAGCGCAGTCACCAGATCTCAACCCCATTGAGCTGTTGTGGGAGCAGCTTGACCGTATGGTACGCAAGAAGTGCCCATCAAGGCAATCCAACTTGTGGGAGGTGATTCAGGAAGCGTGGGGTGAAATTTCTTCAGATTACCTCAGCAAATTAGCAACTAGAATGCCAAAGGTCGGCAATGCTGTAATTGCTGCAAAGGGAGCATTCTTTGACGAAAGCAAAGTTTGAAGGACAAAATTATTATTTCAAATAAAAATCAATATTTCTAACCTTGACAATGTCTTGACTATATTTTCTATTAATTTTGCAACTCATTTGATAAATAAAAGTGAGTTTCCATGGAAAACATGAAATTATCTGGGTGACCCCAAACTTTTGAATGGTAGTATATATATATATATATATATATATATATATATATATATATATATATAGTGTACCCTTGCTAGCTTGTCCAACCTGATGGACTCTAGGGCCGAATTATAGGGGGTGGCGGTCGCTACTCACTCCTCACACATGTGCTGCCGGGTTTTTGGAAGTCCTGCTGCTTTGAGTCAGGTGTGAGTGTGTAGCATTAGACTTACACACATATATCTGTAATAAGTCAGGCTATAATAATGCTGCACTATATACACCAGTACTGGCATATGTAAGCTCACCAGTCCCAGCGCAGCGCCCTCCAGTCTGGGGGTAGAGTACACAAGTAGCCACCAGCAGTTGGCAGGAAGGGTCTAGGCATGGCCTGCGCAGGGTGTAGAGCTGGTTACCTGCCTCCTCACTCACATCATCTACAGCTCCAGCACCAACCCCTGCTCCTCCCGGTCACTGCACTGCTCACCCCATACAGGGTTTCTTCTCTTACTGCTGGACTGATTCACCTTCTCCCCCTGCCGGTAAGTGGCCACACGTGTCCCCGGTGCCTCCGCTCTGAGTGCTGCTGGACAATCTAGTGGTTCCTGCACCCATTTCCTGGTTACTGCTGATACTTATTGCCAAGTCCCGGGATGGCAAGTAACTGGGGGTTGCAGCATAGTAAATGGAAGAGTGGGGGTGCAGAGTATGCGGTATATGGTGGGAGCAGAATATGGAGGAGGGGGGTGCCCTGTATATAGTTGGGCACTACATGGAGGAGTATGGGGGTGCAGTGTGTATACAGAGGCAGTATATGGTGGGGGGTACAGAAAATGGAAGAGGATGGGGGTGCAGTGTATACTGGAGCAGTATATGGTGGGGGGTGCAGTATACGTAGTGAGTGTGTGTCCCTAACGGAGCTGCGTCAGCAGCACCACAGAGGTGAGGAGGAGAAGCATTAGCTATATATATATATATATATATATATATATATATATATATATACACACACAAATGGAAGAGGATGGGGGTGCAGTGTACATACATATATATATATATATATATATATATATATATATATACACACACACACACACACACACACACACACACACACACATATATATACATAAGAGAGAGAAATAAATAAATATATACACACGATACAGTATGTAATAACAGCTCACACACATATTTAACATGTGCTTACCTTGGGGGTCATTCCGAGTTGATAGTTCGCTAGCAACTTTTTGCAGCGCTGCGATCAGGTTAAAACTCTGCAAATCTGCGCATGCACCGCAATGCGCAGGCGCGTCGTACGGATACAAAGAGGATAAGTGCTGGGCGATGAATTTAACGAAGAATCCATTCGCACAGTCGATTGCAAGGTGATTGACAGAAAAAGGGCGGTTACGGGTGTCAACTGACCGTTTTCTGAGAGTGTTTGGGAAAACTTAGGTGTGTCCAAGCGTTTGCAGGGCGGGTGTCTGACGTCAATTCCGGTACCAAAAAGACTGGAGTGATCGAAGCGGCTGAGTAAGTCCAGAGCTACTCAGAAACTGCACAAACTGTTTTTGTACCGCTCGGCTGCAAAGGCGTTCGCACACTTGCAAAGCGAAAATACACTCCCCCATAGGCGGCGACTATCTGTTCGCAGCGCTACAAAAAGTTGCTAGCGAGCGATCAACTCGGAATGAACCCCTTATTAGTGGTATCTGGCTACACAGTGTAATCTCAGGTAGGGATGGCCATCGACTATCGATGAATAGAAATCATCAATAGTCATACACCGATGTCAGGTAGTTTTAACATCTATGGCGGAGGACCAGGTAGTTCACTGCCATCAGTTGTAGCCGTGGACCAAATATATACGTTATGGTAAGAACTTACCGTTGATAACGTGATTTCTCTTATGTCCACAGGTATCCACAGGATAACATTGGGATA